>NC_140974.1:14019063-14109063 GCF_056783735.1 Eptatretus burgeri
AACTGCATTTGCATTGATCATTCGATTACGTCGTCTGTGCGGTTGCATCAGTGAATCACAGGGTAGTTGTTAAAGAGAGATGCATTGAGCTGAACGTTTGTAAAGTGATTGGTGCATGAACCACAAAAGGCCATTTGGACTGTAATCCATGTGCGTGCAGGGAACAAAAATCGAACTGTCTTTTGGTGTGATCCTTAGCATATCGACGATGGCAGGTATGATGGCAATTTTCCACTGATCCATGCAATTCCTTTTTCTTGCTTGTGCAATGTAATTTTCCTTTGTACGTGTTATCGAATTGTAAAAGTTTTTTTTGATTTCCAGCTGCTGCTCTGGGGAATTTGGTTTCAGATCTCGCTGGGCTCGGGTGAGCTGGAAACAACTGTGGTTTATTTGTGTGCTTTCTTATTTACTTGCATTGCCATTTTTTTTTTTTTTTAATGTTGCAAGTAAAGAAGAAGGAACGAACCCATCATCATTCAGATTGATCTTCTGTAACAAGGGAAGGGAATAAAGCTCAAACACAGCGAGTGGACCTCTGTCGCATATCGACCCGACGAGCTGAGGCAGGCACCTTGATGGTCGTTGAGCCGTCTGAGTTTTTAACCGACTATCCAATTGTGGCTTGGCAGTTCTCCTGAAAGAAATTCAAATTCCTAGAGTTTAGAATACAAATCCCTATTACTGTTGCTTTCAGCTGAACTTGAATCGCCAACCGTGGATGCCATTCGTGCGTCCTCACCGACAGATCACCGCTGCACCCAGACCTCATCCATTTATTCATTCCAGTGTTTTAACCATCTGGCCTGGTGGCATTATTACAACTCCAAGCCACATCCGAGTCAGTGAAATGTGTTCGAGATTTACAGGTATAATTTTGAAATAATTGTGTTTATTAAAAAAAATAAAAAATTCTAACTTGCACATAATCACAAAATATTGTGCACACATTTTGTGTGTTTTCATTTTTGTTGTCGGTCACATATATGACAGACTTCAAAATAGTGCCAAGTTTCTTCTAAATAAATTACATGCATTCAGCATCTGGGATATCTTAAAAATTCCATAATATTTAATTAAATAATTTCTGAATACCTATACAATGAAATTTTGAAGTTTTAAAATGATCCATGAAAGGATGTAACAAGTCCATTTCACAGTAATAATAAAAAAAAAATCATTCCAGAGGGTGAAATTGTTTGTAATTAAAACTGATGAGAGTCTGGGAGGTGTAAGATCAGTTGAAATGTCAGTGACAAATTTAGTTCTTCATCTTCATCTTCTTCTTTCAGCTGCTCCCGTTAATGGTCGCCACAGCGGATCATCCGTTATGATCTGCATTCTGATTTGGCATAGGTTTTACGCCGGATGCCCTTCCTGATGCAACCCTGGTCGCCTCTTATGACACAGGGATAAGGATCGGGTTTCGCCATGATTCCAGGCTGCCCTACACCCTCTCATAGCGCGGCCCAGCGCAGAGCACCCGTCCTCAAGCGATCCTCCAACCCATGCCTCCAAGTAGCCGGATTACAGGCGCATGCCACTACGCCCGGTAAATTGAGTTCTTCATATAAAGTGTAATTCAGCTGCCCATCAAATGGGTGTTGATGGGTGTTCAGGCCAATCAAATCAGGGGAGACAATAACTGGAGAGAGACACGAGGGAGTCGGGGATGTCCTGTGGGAGGAAAGATTCTGTTGAACAGATGATATCCAGTTTATTGGGAGCGGCTTGGATTGAGAGATCTGTCAGGTTCGAGTGGAGACCTCAGATATGCAAGGTCCACACAGTTGGGGACAGGAGAGAAGATGTTGGGATGGTGCAGGGTGGCTTTGCGGGAGAATGGTGAGAAGGAGGCTTTCAGGTGGTGGGGGAGGTTTGAGTGGGTGGGGTGAGGAGGGCTGCAGAAAGGGGGGACATGAAACTTTGAGGGGGTGTGGGGGAGGGGGAACAGAAAGAGTAGACTTGAAGTGAAGGGATGCTGATTCTCAAATTGGACAAATGGATATAAAGAACAGGGGATGGGAGGGAAGAATTTTTGTTGAAGGTATGGAGAAAAGTGGTCTTGTAGGTGTGGGAAGAGGGTGGGTGGACAAAGCGCTTAGCTGACAGTTTTGGAAAATATTCTTTTTGGAGGAGGAGGAGGGGGAGAAATAGATTGTGGTGAAGAAAAAGATGATGTGGTGTCCTGAGAGAAATAAGGAAAGTGAAGCATTTAAAAATGTTTTTAAAGGAAGAAGTATTTATATTCAATGAAGATTCTGTTTGGAGATATCAAGAAAATAGGGGAAAGGAATAGAGCACAGGAAGTACAGGCAGAAGGAAATTGAAGTAGAATGAGAACAGCACTCGGTGGAGTGCATACTTCCACCAGGCTGAACAGTTCATGTTTTGTATGCCACTGATAGGCCACCTGCACATCTGGAACTCAACCAAAATCGAATTGGCTTGTTCTTGTCATCCACCTAACTCAACCACTAGGTTTTGTCATAATCTGTCCACAATGTTTTGAAATATCGTGCTATATCTTGAAATGGTCATACCGGTTGCCCAGGTTAGAATCCGGTGAGTTGTGTCAAAATGGCCACGATAATCCCTCATATCGGACACCTCCTGTCGGATCCCGCCCGCATCGAGCCACGTCACCATGCAGGTGGAGTTCCTTGGTTCGAGCGAGTGCCGTGCTGATAGGCAGTCACGTGCCAGAACTTATTATTTGGCCAAGTAAACGAGTCACGTGATGCGATCTTATCTGATCAACCACTTGGTCAACTGGATTTATATGGAGCTGTTGGATTAAACCATCATGAACCAACACAAATAACCAGAGACCACGTCCGTTTTGTAAAATGTATTGAAAATAAGCACAACGAAGAAGCTAACACGATCAATAGTTCGCCATTACCAACTACCGATATGTGCATCCGTGAACAGATCGAGCGACGGATAGCAGATCCTTCGTTACCGAAGTCGTTAAGGCTTTAGACACACGGTAGAAGACGAGGGGAATTGACAGGGCAGTACAGTTCCTCGGCAAAACTAGTAAGTTGTTTGTGAGGATAACGGCCATTGTAGATGGTAATTTTCTTTTGTAGGCAACGAGGGGTGGAGGGGGGGGGAGGGAGCTACACATCCCGGCGGAGTGGGGTGTGGTGCCGGTAGGGTAGGGCTTCTTCTGCCTTGAGCTTGTTCTGGAGTGCAGCTTCCAGCTCAGCACTTCTGGGGTTCTGACGATCGATTCTGGTTATCTTGTGCCTTTATAGCCGAGCCCGCTGACGTCATCAATTATAATTTACGCCCCTCCCCTCACCGTCATATTGGTTCAAGCCCCAACCATTGGGCGGGGCTTATACCTTTTCCACGTTGATTTGCAGTTTCGTGCACCAAGGCGGATCTACTGTAGGTGGCAATGTCGCCAGGATGCCCATTTTTGTCACCTAAACTTGTGGAAATGGCAAAGTGTGGTGAAAAAATGGAACATGTAGAAAGAAAACAGAGGACTAAAACAAAAATAATGGCTTGCAAGAATCACAAATTTTAGACACACACAACTGGGTGGGTTTGATGTTTTGAATTATGAATTAGCGATGCATATCTAAAGTAGAACAACACTCGGAAGAGCACATAGGGCAGGTCAGGTATGGGAGCATGCGCCAGAGCAGCGCGTCGCTGCGTTCACTTTCTGCCGGTACTCCAGGGGCCTCCGTCTGGCCATCCCCAGGCAGATGCCTGGCCCATCCCCATATCCTTGAGATGCTGATCAACCTGCTGCAACCATGAGGCACATGGCCAGCCCATTGGCCTCCTCAATTCATGAGGCTCCCTCGCTGAGAGAATCTGGTGAGCGTGATCAGAGTCAGGAAAATGAGCCACGTGTCCATACAGCTGCAGCTGATACTCACGGACGAAGCAGGTAACAAACCTCATTTGAGTCTCTCAGCAACCGCTAATCGGATGCAAAGTCCGATCAGCGATAGCCAAGGATTCTCCGAAGATACCTGGTACCAAAGGAATTAAGTCTCCGTCTCAGATCCCTGGTCAGAGTTAAACTCTCACACCCATAGAGCAAGACTGGAAGCACCAAGGACTTGAACACTCGGACTTTCGTCCTCCCGCACAGGTAGTGACAGCGCCACACCTCATGATCCAGATAATCCATGAATCCCCAAGCCCGACCCAGACGTCTGTTGACCTCTGTCTCACAGCCAGCAGAGATATGAATATCACTGCCAAGGTCAGTGAATCTCTCTGTGACCTCAACATCCTCACCACAAACAGGTACAGACAGGATAGCAGCATCCAAGATGTCATTGAAAGCCTGGATCTTAGTTTTGACCCAAGAAACCCGTAATCCCAGCGGCTCTGACTCCTCATTCAGCATCTTGAGGATATTCAGATATCAAAGGGATATCTTGAGTCTTCGCAAAGACGACCACATCATCTGTGAAACCAAGGTCAGAGATCTTGACATTCCCAAACGATGCAGGGTAATTCCAGCGTAACGGACGTAACATTGAGACAAAAATTGCATCACTAATGTTGAAATTTTGAAAAGGTTAGCCATATTACAGAGAGTTTCTTTATTACATATCGTAATTCGTCTCTATGGCTTTCTGATATTGGTACAAGCCCCACTGTGTAGTGTACTACTAAAGCAAAAAATCAACATTTCAGAGGCGTAACGGACGTAACATCGAAATGGACACAACTAAAACTGGCCATAGCACAATTCTTAAATCCTGCGAAATAACGAATTTGTAGTATACCTCTCATTCACGGTAAGCAAACTAAGCATTAGGAGCATACTTTTTATATTCCAACGATACGATCTGTCTGTTGTTTGTTAAATTTTTTTGAAAAGTACACTAATGAACGTAACTCAGCAATGTAACGGACGTAACCCATGCGATCACATTTTGGATAGTCAATGCTGGGGCGCATTTTATGATATCTATACAATCTCTTACATACATCAGCGAACATTTGGTTGTCCCCCAGCTTGTATAAGCCTCATTGCTTGCATATGCCTCGTTGATGTTGATCTATAGGCACAGAGAGAAATGGACCAAATATGTTGATGAGTCGTTACAGCCTGATCCGATATCAGTAATATTCATCAGCGAATACTACTTCGGATTAAAACATTCATCAAATAGACATATTTTCGACAAAATGAAAACAGACAGAATGACTTGCCGTTGGAAGACGTTGAGGCAGTTCTTTCAAGATGGCCGCCAAATCACGTGACATCATCCACGGAGTAAATATCGCATAAATTATGAAAATTCAGACCCAACTAAACACCGTCCAACAGAAATCCTTTTGAAAAATACATTTTCAAATTTTATGCTTCATGTCCATTATTACGTGGAATTACCTTGCACCGCAGCTTGATCTCTCCAACATCTTCCACAGAATCCAGTCCATACAAGTGCTGAAAAGTGTGGGGGCCAGTGCAAACCCCTCAATAACTCCAGTAACAACTGGAAATAAGTCGGAGAGGGTACCACCACATCTCACAGCACTCTCAGTACCAGAGTATACTTCAGACGTCAGATCGATCAGTTTTGGTGGCACCCCACGAAGACCAAGAATCCTCCAGAGGGCATCCCGATTCACTAAATCAAAAGCTTTGCAGAGATCAACATAGGCTGCAAGAAGCCCATGTCGAGACTCTTGTCTGTGTTTAGTGAGGACCCGAAGAGCAAGGATACGGACAATCGTTGACCTCTTTGGTGTAAAGTGTGGTGGAGTCTGCGGGCCTACGGGGAAGGGCATGGTGGTGTGGGAGTGGTCATCGTATCTGCAAGGGATATAAGGTGTGCGCGCCGCCTGAGGCGTCGTAGTAATGCTGGAATCGTCCGGCTCGTGAGTGTGCTAATACGCAATAAAGGAGAGCCACGGGCAGAGTACGCCCGAGCTCGTGCTTGTGCACCACAGCCCGGCTCGACTGTTCCTCCGCATCGTGCCTGCCTGCTAAGCATCTTCTATTCAGTACATTACAGTTGGCGACGAGGATCTTCGGATCGGCGTGTGCAGGGCGGCAAGTAACCCGTGCGGTTCCAAGCTACGGAGCCAAGGGTCTCACCAGCACGAGCATGGCAGAAGGTCGGGGCACGGCGCACGGACGCGTACCCGTGTTCGGGGGAGATGAGTTCGAGTTGTTTTCTGAACAGTTAGGTTGCTACTTTCGCGCGAATGATGTAGAGGATGAAGAGAAGCGCAAGGCGATCTTGCTCGCCTCGCTATCAACGGAGCACTACCGGCTGCTAAGTGATTTGGTGGCTCCAAATAGACCCAGTGATGACGGGCTATCGTTTCAGGACATCGTGGCGAAAATGAAGACCCACTTGGCGCCAGATAAGTCGTTACATCTCGCGCGGTTCCAGTTCGATCACCTCGCTAAGGGTGGCGAGGAGCGCGTTGCAGACTTCGTAGCACGGGTGAAGCATTCGGCTGTGCCGTGCAAATTCACAACAGAGGAACGTCCGGCACGGCTCAGGGATCGTTTTATTTCTGGTCTGCGAGACGCAAAGATGGTAGCAGCCATCCTGCGGTTGACCGACATCACATTCGACTCGGCGGTCGCGACTGCTTCGTCTGTCGAGCAGACACTCACGGATGTCCGCACCATTGCTGGCCAGGACGTAATGAGTAGCTCCAGCTGGGGCATGTCGGCTAATCCTGAGGTCCACGCGGTGACCGCACAGGTGCCGCAGGTCGCGCAGCCCGGAGTCCGCGCGATGGCTCAAGTGCCGCAAGTCGCACGCGCGCCTGGCGGTGCGGGACGAGGGCACGCACCGCAGCACGGTCGCACCGGGAGCGAAGGGGCTTTCCAGGGGTGCTGGGGGTGTGGGGGCCGCACCTGCGACAAATGTGCCCGTATAAGAACACCGTGTGTTTGCATTGTCACAAGGTGGGACATTTGAAGCGTGAGTGTCGGATGGCGGGGGCCTCCGTTGGGGTCTTGGATGACGAGGTGCGGGAGGACCCCAGTGACCTGGAGATCGGCCTGCAACCAGGGCATGGCGATGCCGGCGAGCCGGAGCAGGAGATGCAACCACGGTTGAGTCTGTTTTCCGTTGGTTCGGAGATGACGACGCCTTTCACGGTGGAGGTCGAAGTGAATGGCGCACCGACCGTGTTTTGCGTGGATACCGGGGCTGTGGTGTCGGTCATGGGTGAGCAGGCGGCTCGTGGTCTTCGCCTGGTCAAGACGGCCTTGTCGTTATACACGTACACCGGTGAAGCGATTGCACCACTTGCGAGGGCCGACGTCTCAGTGCGCTACCGAGGTCGACGCGCCCGACTCTCGGTGTTCGTTGTACGAGGGGAGGGGCCCGCCCTTTTGGGTCGGGACTGGCTGGCACACCTCGGACTGGATCTCCGGTTCGTACCTCCAGTTGTGCCAGTGCTCTCTTCGAGGCCTTCGTCGAGTACCGAGGGCGAGGCTCTGGCGGCGGGGGCCGCATCGATGCAACGGGAGCGGCCGTTCGTTGCTGCCTGCGGCGGTGATGTGCGGTTCGGGAGCGGCGAGAGCCGTATCAGCTCTCGCGATGAGTTCCCGCGTTTCGGTAGCGCTCGTGAGGCAATGCGCGCCGGTGTTGTTCGGGCGGCTGCGACAGGTTGCGGTGAGCCCGTGGCGTTAAAGGGAGTCGCGAGTCACAACATCGAGTCGACAACCAAGAAACGGACTCGTGATGTGGGTTGTGGGTTGTTGTTCATGGCATATGTGTTTTTCCTTGCTCTAGTGATGCAGTTTAACGTTGTTGAAGTTAATGCCAGCAGTTCCCGTGTGAAAGTGGATTCGGCGGAGATCAATCAATGGGATTTGTATTATGATCAATGTGATGTGGGGGCTTTGGAAGCGGTGGTGGCGAATAAAGAGGTTGGGTTGGCCTTCCATTGTCCCGGGCCGCGGGTTGTTGCTTTGTCATGTGCTGGGATTTTATCAGAAGAGCGCGCTGTACGGAGAAATGAGTTTGCAATGGTTCGAATGATGTTCGTAGTGATTTATAACGAGCCTATGATTGAAGTGTGGTTTAAATGGAATTGCGACCGTCTAGCTGCCGTGTGGGTCTTGGAGATCGACTCGGAACCAAGACTGGTGCACTGGTCGGCGTTACCCCCACCTCTGGTTGCGAGCGCAGCTCCCTGTGTTCGCTCAAGGCCGTTTAGACGGGCGTTGGCGTCTCAACTGATTGTGGTGCGTGGGTTGTTTTGGAGCATTAAGTGCGTACAGCCAGCGGCGCTGTTCAGCGCCCCCGGCCAAGGTCGATCAAGGCTGGTGCTGGCGCCACGGCTTCCAGACAGCGGGCTTCCGGCCTCGGAATGTTTATCTACGTCGGGTCTGCCTGGGGGGAGTGGGCCGGAGGCGTTTGATGGTGCCGGGGGAGGTTGGCTCGAAAGATCGCCACGACCTCGGCGAGGGCCATGTCAGCATGAGCCGCCTGGGGGCGTTTCCGCTGTGTAGGGCTGCTGTGTTTTTCGCCTTGCTGCTTCATATCGGTAACGCGGCCAGAGTTTGGGAGGTGCTGTGTCTTCGGAATCTGGTCGTGGCAGCTCCATTAACTCGCTTTCACGCATTATATGATGTGGTGTGCTGTTATACTTCGCTGTTTTCATTTTATTTTCATGGTTATTATACCGAAGTCCTTTGTGTTGTTTATGCTTCTTATAATGGTGATCATTTAATAATCATAGTTTTAGGGGGGAGGAGTGTGGTGGAGTCTGCGGGCCTACGGGGAAGGGCATGGTGGTGTGGGAGTGGTCGGAGTGGTCATCGTATCTGCAAGGGATATAAGGTGTGCGCGCCGCCTGAGGCGTCGTAGTAATGCTGGAGTCGTCCGGCTCGTGAGTGTACTAATACGCAATAAAGGAGAGCCACGGGCAGAGTACGCCCGTGCTCGTGCTTGTGCACCACAGCCCGGCTCGACTGTTCCTCCGCATCGTGTCTCCCTGCTAAGCATCTTCTATTCAGTACATTACATAAAGCTTGACTGCTCTGGATGCTGGTGCTCAAGCAGATGGTGGTGAACCTGATCAAGAATTATCTGAGCAAAGAGCAAAGACCTTGCCTGGCACTGAGAGCAGCATCACCCCTCGGTAGTTATTGCAGTCTTGGCGATCACCCTTCTCTTTCCAGAGAGGGACAACAAGGCCCCTCTTCCAGCCAGTTGGGATGGTGCCTGTGTTCCAGGCAGAGCACAGAACTGCATGCAATGACATGAGTACAGCATTTCCACCAGCATTGAAGTTCACCATGGATGCCACAGATCCCTGGAGCTTCACCCCATTTCAACCGGTTCACCACAGCCTGTGTTTCCACAATCAAAGGTGGACCACAGTTGATTGGAAGGTCAGCAACAGGGATTGCAACACCCCTGACATCCAACTCTGTAGCCGGTGGATCAGCCTGGTACTCACTCACCAGCTAACAGCTTAAAGTAACCGGCCCAGCGGGCCTTCACTTTGGACTCCTCTGTCAAGAGCCTCCCACCCTCTGCTCTCACTGCAATACACTGAGGGATGGGCTTGGACGAACACAATGTGCGAAATCCCCTGTAAGCAGGACCAGAATCACTTGACCACAGGTGATGCTTTACCCCTCACAGATTCCTTGTGCATAGGCCTCCTTGACCACCATTGGTGCACGTACAGTTTTACGCCTCAGCTCCCTGAACAGCTCAGCTCTGCCATTCAGCCTGGTCCTGCGACTCTGGGCAATGGTATCCAGTGTCGCTTGAGAGACAAAATTCTTCTTTGCCCTCCAGTGAAGGCAACATCAAGGACGATAGTCTTGAAGGCACTCCACAACTCTTCAGGATCCCTCAAAGCACCCAGACTCCCCAATCCTCCACTCAGCTTGTTTGCAAAGTCCTCAGCGACCCTCTTGTCCCTGAGCTTGCCAACATCTAGTCTAGGCTGGGATGGTACTATTCTCCTGCATTTAAGGTGCAACTTAAGAGTTGCTGCAACAAGCCGGTGGTCAGTATTGAGGAACTGAGCACTGCGGTAGACCCTGCATTTCTGCATCATCCTCCAGCGACCATCAGCGAGCACGTGGTCAATCTCCTTTGCCACACCACCAGCGTTGGAAGACCAAGTCCAGTGATGAGTCTGTGGGCGCTGAAACCATGAACCAGCCACCCCAAGTCCATGACTCCCTTACTAAGTCAAGGAAGTTAGTGCTATTCTGGTTCACAGTTCCAGATCCAAGGGGACCAACACATGTTCCATAACCATCTCTATCAGTTCCAGTCGATGCATTAAAATCCCTCAAGACTCGAAGTGTATCTTGCGTGGGGCACTGATCAACCACAGACTCGAGCGTGGCACAGAATGCATCCTTCACGGTGAGATCACTCGCTTCAGTGGGAGCACATACAGAGACCAGGGAAACGACACCCAAGGAGTGACTAATCCTGAGTCTCATCATCCGCTCGTTGACCGGTGTTACATGAATTATCATTGGAGTCAGCATACAGCAACTCCTTGGGCATGGTAAGCATCAGAGTAACCAGACCAACAGTCGGTGTAACCACCCGCCATGATCTCACCGCAATCCGGTCTCCGAACCTCAGAGATTGCTGCAATACTGATGTCCAAACGCTTGAGCTCGGATGACAGACAGGTGATCATCCTCTCTTCGGGATCGGACATGACAGGCACCCACCTGAAGGGACCACCTCAGGTTAACCCAAGGAGACCGTCGTCTGATGGAAGACACCTCAGCACCACCCTGACACACTCTCCCGCAATCTGACCCAGGAATGTTACCTCGTGGTTTCCTTCCTATCATCAAAGATTGGGGGTCCCGAATGCTTTGCCACAATTCCGTCATCCGGTGAGCTGCCCTGCGAAGGGAAGCTGCACAGGAGGTACTCCCACGGAGTGGGTTTTCATGTTTTTTTTTATGCATCCCTCCTCCGTATGCTGAACAGTTTACGTTTTATATCCCACTGATAGACAGGATCTGGATCTGAACCTGAACCAATATCAAATTGGCTTATTCTTGCCATTTAATTAACTTATCTACCAAGTTTTGTCATAACTCATCCATTACTTTTGAAATCTTATGCTTTGCATTGTTTTGCAAGAAATAAGGAAAAAAATTTTTTTGCAAGAAATTATTTTTTTTAATTGTATATGGATTCGGATCTTCACCAAAATCTAATCATGTCTTCCTTCTCACACATCAAATCTGTCCACCAAATTTCGTCTGAATCCGACCACAACTTTTTGGGATATTCTGCTCAGAAACAAGCGGGTGAATACATAACCTCCATCCACCTTCGATTGCGGAGGTAATGAGATCGTTGTGGAGCAGAAATTTTTTTTAATTTTTTTTATTTTTGAAGCGACGAGGGGAAATAGGATAATGTTGAGGATGTATTAGTAAAATAGTTTGGAGAAAGAAGCAAAACGAGGGGCACAAAAGGGACACAGAATTTTCACATTTGCTATCTCAGGAGCATAGGCCTTGAACAACACAAACAAATTCGACAAATACAGTCCAAACTAGAAGGGCACGTGGTAGAGCACATACCTCCACCACATCATGCCTGATCCACGAGAACATATCGGGCCCATTACTTTTTTGAAATATCATGCTATGTATCGTTTTGGGCCCAATCTCTCAATGGTGAAGAATCACTTTAAAGATTAAAAAAATTCTCGTATCCGAGTCTGGATTCAGATCTACCAAAATGGAATCGATTCGTCCTTGTCACTTGTCCTTGTCACGTCCTAATACACACACACACACACACACACACACACACACACACACACACACACACACACACACACACACACACACACACACACACACACACACACACACACACACACACACACACACACACACACACACACACACAACCTGTCCACCAACTTTCATTTGAATCCATCCACAACTTTTTGAGATATCGTGCGATATATCGGTTTAGTCGTCCTATCTCTCAATGGTGAAGAATCACTTAAAAATTCCAGTCGCCAGGTTTGGATCCGGATCTTCACCAAAATTTAATCAGTTCATCCTTGTCGCATACCCAACCTCTCCACCAAATTTCATGCTAATCCAGGAGTTCCCAAACTTTTTCGGGTTACCGCCCCCTTGGCCCCCAGAGCACTTCCCCAACATCCCCTCCCATTCCCTGCATTGCATAAAAACTAAAAAAAAAAAAATTGATTTACACTGCACAGTAGAAGATAATAGCAACTGCAAATTCAAAACCATGACAACGAAATGCACTATTTATTCAAATCTAATATAAAGCTACAAATAAGCTCACTTCTTTATTTAATAATTTTTTTAAAAGAACTTAATGACTTATTACAGTAAAACCAACTTTCATTAACTATATAATAGCGTGCATTAGTTGTCCATCGACTTCATTGTTCTCTCAACTTCCAACGAGATTGATGAGCTTGGTGTAGTGATATCAGCTTCTCAACATCAGGCTGAAAGTCGCTCTGAAGGAGTCTCAGATCCCCACGTTCAGTAATTTGCAGTCTGTTTTGTTGCTTGGAATGAAGTTGGGTGACCACACTGAAACCGCGCTCTCCTAAATACGATGTTGGAACGGCAATAACGAGCATCTTGACCTTTTCCCACAATGCAGGATAGTGTTCAGTGATTTCTTTCTGCAGCCAAAAGTGTTGATATGATCTTTTTGACCCTTGGCTTCAGCTCAACGACATTTTGCAGCGAGATCAGTTCTTCCTCCATCCTTCCTGTTTCCTCATTGCAAGGGTCTAGGAATGGATTTATTACCCAGTCTAGAATTGGGATTGAAAAAAAGATCCTGAAATCTCTGAGACATGTCTTTGTGCAACTCATCCAGGTGTGCACAATATACTTGAAAATCATCATCTGGTATTCTGTCTTTCTCTTCCAACTTGGAGAGGCTCGGGAATTGGAATAGCTCACAATGGCCAATGAAATATTGACTCCCCTTTCGTAGCTGTTTCTAGTTGCCTTGCAAATAACAACTCTTGAACCAAGCTTTCATCTTTTACGAAGCGAACATAAGCAAGAAGCAAAGATTCGTTGCCCGGCAAAGTTGACTCATCCAACTGTAATGCAAATTCTGTTGTCCGAAGTATGTTGCACAATGTGTCTTCAACGTTCTCAGCCATTTTGTCGATTCTTCTTTGAACAGAGTTATCGCTGAGTGGAATTGCTTTAATTATTTATTTGATCAGGTGACTTATGCAAAACTGTACTCAGAACCTTCCTTATTGCTGGCAGAATCAGTTGTTCTCCGATTATATGGGGCTTTCCAGATTTAGCAATTAGCAATGAAATGCTGTATGAAGCATGCAAACCATCACTGTCTTGTGAAGTGCTGGCAAACATGTTTCACAGTGTTTTCGGTTTCTGAAAGTTTTCACGAAGTGACTGAAAATATCCCAAGTTTTTGTCTGCTTCATTAGACTGTATTCTCTTCAAATGGTCAAGGAGTCTGGAAGGTTTCATTGTCTCATTTGAAAAGACCTTCTCACCCAACAGACACATCGGCTGCTGTTGGACGTTTGGTGCTGGTCTAAATCCATCTTTCAGATATTCCACACTATATTGTCGACACTTCTTTTTCATTTGTTCTGCTTCCGCCATATTTGTTCTTGATTCTGGAACAAAGAATTAAGATTTTACAATTTTACAGATAAAACATTATGCATCAAGAAAACTACCAAAACTTTAAAAAGACGAGCATATCATATTTGGCGTCCGCGTCCCTTCCCCCTTTTTTACCAGTACCCGATAAATGTAGTTTCGAAATTTACACACACAAATAAATTATTCAGGGAAAGTGGGGGGAATGGCAGCACTTTTTAAAAATACTCAAATATTTTACACGTACTTATTTATATTGTTGTGGTTACCAAATTCGCAAACCACCATTCAGGTCCCTTAGGTGAGGTATCTCGGTAAGTGCATGTGTAGTTAGGCCCAAACCCGTTGTCTAGTGGGAATACATGTCATTTATGCGTGCTGCGACTCTTCAGGATAGCCGTTTTTCTTTTGCTATCTTTATTTTGGACCAACCGCCATGATTACCACCACAACCACAACATCAACCACCAACCACAACGCCGCTTCACCACAACCGCCACGACCTTCACGTCACACCTCGCAACCGTCGCATCGCCACCGTTCTTGCGCCGCTGTGGGTACCGGTGTTGGACTCGTGCAGGGCGCGCGCCGAACGGCGTGTACAAAATCACGGATTTTGTGCTTCAAAAACGGATCAAAAACGACACACGCCCACTTTTTGCCGTCCAATCGGTGAGCGAGGGGCGAATTGGCCCCGCCCCCAGGGCGATCGATATATGCAAATTTATGGATCAAAAAGCCTTCACGCCCACTTTTTCTCGGGCCAATGGGGAGCGAGGTGAAAGGTCGAAGGGAGGGGGTCAAAGATGAGAGGGCGAAGCTACGGGGCTGATAAAAGGACCGTGTTCGTCAGTCCAGAGTAGTAGCGTAGGAGAGTAGAGAGTAGGAGAGTCGGAAGGGAACAGAGAGTCAAGACTTCGCGGGCGGTGGAGTTGGCAAGAAGGAGCTGGTCGTCGTGTGCGTTGGAGTCGGAACGGAGGGGACGGAGCTGTGGAGAGGCGGCGAGGGCAGACGAGGGGTGCTCGCGTCGTGCAGGGAGCTGCACCCCAGGGAGGCCGACAGCGCGACCTGGCCGAGGTGGAGACGCTCGTCGCGGGACAATAAGAATCCTCTATACCCCGAGCATCAGCAACCCCCTCCTGTTTCCCCCCGCGCTGAGATAGTGCGACCAAGGGGGCCCCTTTCCCACCCCCTACCAGACACTGTCCGCGAGGCCCGCGGAGTTGAGGCGCCATCGCCGCTCCGCGTCTCATCACCAGACGGGTAGGCCCGACCCGGTTTCGGCCTCAGGCCCGCCTCATCCTTGAGGGTATTCTTTTCCTTGGTTTTGGGTATGTGTTGTCGGCGCCGTCTGTGAAGTAGAATTGTATAAGTGTTGCCGTGTGCTCGGTAGTCGGTATTAGCTCTGCATTGTGTTTTCGCTTTTATATTTGCTTTTTGTGTAAATGGAATTGTGTTTTTCTTTTCTGTGTGCATTTGGTGGAATTGTATATGTGTGCTTCCCGTGTGCCGCGAATAAATGTGCTTTGTGTTGAACTGTTTCCCGCTTCGCTTCGTCATTTCCTCCATTGAATCCTCATCTTGCTTCACGTAAAGGGTTGGTAGTGGGCTGAATACGCCCGATAATTAATCGAACCGTCGAGGTCGACGATAACACCGCTCGGTTATCCCGATAGTACGGAACGGGTCGCTTAAGTGGCCCGTGTCCGAAGTCGACCTGCGGCGAGGTGCGATCGCCCGGTCTACCCTCCGCGTGGGTACTTAGGTAGGTCGAATTTGGCGAGCAACCCTATCCCACGCGGGGGCTGATTGGCTCGATCGCGGTGAGACCGAAAGGTCCACCCGTGACTGGTTCCCGGCGTTAGTCCGAGAGGGTCATGACTGGATTGTCCGTCCGGTGGGCGACGTGCCGCGATTCGAGTTACGTGGCCGTCAGCACGCCGGCGGGCGCGGAATCCGCAACAATATTAACGGATAAATTGGTGAAAGTAAATTGTTAGAATGAATTTTCCAATATTTTAATGCATATTTAACTTCAAATATGTATTAAATATTTATAATTTATATTTGAAAATTCTACTAAGTGGCCGGCATTTCCCATCGATGTGGAGTAATGTCGGCACCATGGTCGCCATTACCCAAACATGTTATTTTTATGTAATAATATAATAAAAAATAACATTTTATGATTTATTTTATTTATTTAAAGCAAATAACTGAGCTGAGTAACAAATGCGTTGTATAATCATGCAGAAAACGGTCAAAAAATGATTCCCGACTGTCGGGTTTGGGAGAGAATTGAGAATACGGTTCTGCTTACCAAAAGCCGAGGACTGTAGAGGAATGGCTCACAAGTCAAGCAGTCCCAGTGGAGTAGCATGAAGTTGCGTGAAGGCCGAGGTTGGTTTCTAGGGACAGAGGCAGGGTGCTTGCCTCTCACGGAGATAGCGCGTGGCCGACAAGGGTCAACACTTGGAGACGAGTGATGAGGGCCGGCCAGAAGCGGGGTGGGGGATGGGGGGGAGAGCTGGAGGGACGATTCTGGAATCTTCCACACCGCCAAAAGTCGCATATGAACATAAAAAGGATTGCTGTTAACAGTGGCGTTGCCAGGTATGAAAATCTGGAGGGGCCAGCAATCTTTTGGGGGCACTCACTCAAAATTGATAATGGAAAATACGAGGTAAGTGTGAGCTCATACATTTTTTACACCCAAAATTCTGGGGCCAAATTATAGGCTGAGGGGACCTGGGCACTGAGCAACGACGAGCGAAGTCAGGGAGGGTCGGTGGGTTCGGGTTTGTTCAGGCGGGAGGATCGGTGGGTTAGGGTTTGTTCAGGCGACATTCTCCTAAGCACTCACGTTAGGGCCCTGTATAACCAAAACCACTGCGCTTTTACATATACGCTTTATGTTAAGTAGTTCAATTGTTGAATTTAGCCTGTCAAATCCTCAGTCACCCCTCTTGCTATTGAGCGGCCCCCTGCCACCCCCTTTTCCATATCGCCCCCTTAGCTCCTCCTAACGCCCCCAGGGTGGTGGGGGGGGGGGCGATATCGCCCACTTTGGGAATCACTATCCTTATTCATCCACAACTTTTTGAGATATCCTGCATACAAACAAATAGGCAAACAGACACAGGGGTGAAAACATAATATCCTTCCACTTTCAGTGGTGGAGGTAACAAAGTACGATTTAACATAGAATATTGGACAAGATATAACAAAAAAAAAAACATGACAAATCTGCTTCAGAAATGAGGTTGACAGTGGCAGATTCGACCAACCTGTTGGGGAAAAAACCCAAACCGGACAGTTTTGAGAAACAATGCTTGGCCAAGATGCTCATAAGATATGGTTTTACAACTGTAAATGGCACTTGCAAAGCGATGTGTGATTTGCTTCATCTTCATGAGGGCTGCTGTTTGAATTGGTCACTTTTTTATATTTTCCTCCCACCTGCAGGCTGGCAGGCTATGTGGAGATATTGTCAGGGAAGGTGGGTTTCCCTGCACCCCACTTAACTCCAAAGCAGACGGACATGTGGCAAACGCGAGTCACCTCCCACCTGGTTTGTCTGCGCACTTTACTGCTCACAAACCATTTGCCTTTCATCCAAACAAACTGATAGTTAAGAGTTATTTACAACTGATCATTCAGGTATCTGAATAAAATGCTTGTGGATCTAAATATTATTGATAAATTCATCATTATTGTCATTCTACATAAGAGGTGTCTTTAATTCTCGAGTTTTGCTAAATGACTTCTTTTTTTTTAACCTGTGGCGTAATTACAAGGCACATTTTCAATTTTGTTAACGTTGTTTGAAGTATCCATGTTGATAATTTGACTGCTGTACCGAAAATGTTTGGCACGGCGATGGGTTCTGGTCAAGCGGGTTATTCTTGATTTCCCGGAGCCGTTGGCCTTTCTCACAGCGAGATTTTGGCATCTTTCGCAATTAAAACGTTCTGTGGAGGATTTGATGATTAGATCTGCAGTGTTGGCATTTTTTATTCTGAATAACGATGAAATGATGTCTGGCGATGACCTTTTCGTGAAGGAAATTATCCTACAGGGCCTTCAAGTTATTCACAGTATGCACATGTCATGGAATTTTGAGATGCACCCCCCCCTCCTCTCCCCTTCGCCCACCTTTTTTCACACCTCTTACCACCACTTTTTTATACACATCATGTAACATTGGTATAAAGATGAAGGAGTTTGAATTTGTTGTACGGAGTTTTGTCAGCTGTAACAGGACAAATTAAACCAATTAATTAACCTTTGTCTTTGTGGCCCAAGTGATGGCAGAGACTATTTTAACCAGTCTGTCTGCTTGCAGATCTACTCAATACAGATCCTTCTTTCTTGGATCTACTGTAATGTATATGCCCGATGCGGCTGTGCCTTGTCAAACGCTCCATCTTTTCCATCAAGTATTCTCATGTCATAATAATGGGGAGAATGTCATGGAAATAAAAGGATCACAAATGCATTTTGTGGGTGGAGATGAAAAAATAACATGATGGGGTCCAAAATATCAACACTATTACTTTTAAAATGGAATATCTTCCCTTGAAAAAAACCAAAATCGATTGTGTTTCATACTTGCACTTGAGAGAGACAGCATTGTGAAGCCTCCCAGGTGTCTATAGATTGCAGTAGATATTCCATTGAACGATCTACATGAAAGTACATTTGTGTGCAGACTGACACCGAACACACAGACCGCAATAGCCTCTCCCATCTTCGATCATGGGTTAGGCTAAAAATGGCTGTTTGTACCATCTCCTCGATTGTATCAATTCCCCATTATTCATTTCATTTCGTGATCAAGTCTACGGACGTGAAGGTCGTCCTGTAGATCTTCTGGTCTATAGTTTAGAGTGCTCGTGGGTGACATTCAGTGTAAGTTGAAATGCTAAAGGTACGTTGTATCCCCTGACAATGTATGGTTTCATGCAATCGTGTGAATTTACATGTGCAATAAACATACGTGGAATGTTTCCCCACGCATGCGAAGCGAAACGTGGGGTTAAGCAATTGGTTCACTTCTGTTCGTCCGTCAACAAACATCATTTTTTGATGGAAGAACAACTTAAATGTTATATTTTCAACATGAATCGGAAAGCAAACCTGTAGTTTAGCAGTACTTTGACTCTGAATTTGTCCTGATCACACATGTGCATGGAGGAGTGAGATAAAAAAATTTTTTTTACTATGTCTGCCTGTCTGGCAGTCCAACAAAATTGAAAATCATTCCAAACAGGAAACTTACCTGTTTAAGGACTTTATGAATAACACAAACAATGGGCATGAAGGGCGAATGTGCATCGTGTTTGGGCGGTGTTGAAGACTGTGTCAACGGTGGTAAATTCTGGAATTAATTAAAAAAAAAAATTGATATTTACAATTTATTTTATTTCACTTTAATTATATACTTGAACACTGCAGAACACAAATTGCCTTCTTATCACTTCCAAAAACCTCCAGGTTTGCAGTACTTGGACTTGTTAAATGAGGCAGTGTATCATTCCGCATCAACGGTGGTAAACTTCCATTTTATTTTGATGCGACCTTTAAAATCATCATTTTATTTCAATTTAATTATACACTTGAATACTGTGTGAGGTAAGGTGTTCTATGAACTCTCTAGTTGTCTACTCTGCTGACCCCCAAGAGCCAACTTGCAAACGATACGATGTGATCTTTGATGCTCACATGGATAATGACTGGATCGTCAGGACTGCACTTGATCAGCAATGTTTGTCAAATTCAGTGACTCACTAAGGTCATTGGCTATCAGGCTATTAACCTGATCCATCTGAACAAAAATAAATGTGTGCACTTAAAAAACAAACAAACAAACAGTATGTATGTATGTATGTATGTATGTATATATATATATTTATGTATGTATATATATATGTATGTATATGTATGTATATATATATATATATACATACATATATATATATATATGTATGTATATATATATATATATATGTATGTATATGTATGTATATATATATATATATATATATATGTATGTATGTATGTATATATATATATATATATATATTGCTTTTGATTTGCATGTTTTTATGATTTGCATGATTAAAGGCTACTTTTATTTTTTATTTTGAGAATTGGACGATGGTAAATCTGATGTCATCTTTTGTTGCAGGGGCGAGCGCTTGGGATTACAGTTGGCTGTATCCTTGGGATGTTTCCGTTGTTGTTTTTATCGGAACATGAAGATGACAGAAATTCACCGGAGAAGCAGAACTAATGAGGGTGTTTAATCTCCGCATATTTATAATAATCACTTGAACTAAGGGGCGGAAGGAGCGGAAGGTGGTGGTAGAGGGAGAGCGCAATTGTTTGTATTGGGACTGAAATCTTCTTCTAAATATGTTGTATTTCGAGTGGATAAAATGAAGGTACTGCCATGGTTTTTAGTTTTGCTTAATGTGCAAGGGTTGGCTCCCTGCAAATATGTTGTAACCGCACTCATGGCGTTCGCATATGATGAGAAATGGATGCAAGTCAGCTTCCAAAGCCGCTGTTCCGTTGACACGATAAAATAAAATGGCCTTTGCACTTTGTGGCTCAAAAGCTGTTCAGCGTTACTATGTATTGGCATTGTAAATGCTCGATGTGTAAATACAACTAATTGGTTATTTTGTCATTTTGATATGCTAAGCTGAACCTGTTGCTCTGGTGCAAAAGTTCAGTTCTCAAATTGGTGCTTCAAGTATAATTGTTCTTGTGTTGTTTCAATGCAGAACATAATAATTGTCATTTTTTTCTTAACTTGGTCATCTGATTTGCTTTTGAAGTTTGAATCCTTCACAAGTTGTTGGTGTATACATTTTATTGATATAATTTAAAATGCATTGGATGATGGGAAACCCACCAAATTGATATTTGTAATTATTAATGTTTATGAAGATTCCTGGGTGTTTGGTTGTTGTTTTTATCCTAAATGAGTAAAATAATGGTTTAAATAATAACGTTATATTATCCTCTTGTTTACATATCAATCGCTGGAATGCTGTACAGTACTTTAGTTTGATTCATTCATGACAACAACGTTTGGCATTCATACAGACTTGTCTCAACCTTTTGCAAATAATAAAGTCTGAGCTTTACATTTTCCGAATTTGGTTTTCTTTTTATGCCGAAGGTGAATTTTATTGTTGTTGTGTGAAAACTAAATTCGTAATAACAAGGCAGCCAATTTGGGGAAACCTTATGTTGAATAATATTGATTACAAAAACATGAAAATGTTGAACCATGAAGCCCAAAGTTGAGGTGGTTCTTGGAATGTGCTTCATTTAAGGAAATTTATGTACGGGTACAGTTCATACCTTGTGATTTTAGGAAGTTTGAGTTCACATCCCACTTCCACCCAGATATTCTCAACTTCGGTTTAATGAATTTTATTTCTCTCTCCGTTACCAATTTCCCAAATACTGATGTGATTCCGTTACCAACTTTGTTGACATTGCTGTGAACACGTCGATAATCAATCGCGCCTTCCTTCCAAAGTTAACATTCCATGTTCATTTCATGAAACCCAAAAATGTATTTGATGGAAGTTTAATTTTTTTTCATGAAACAGTGGCAATTTATTTGTGCTGTGTTTATCGAAGGATCTTGTGTGGCCTGGAACCACCTTGTGCTGTCCGCTCAAAAAAGAAAATTGTCATGTCAAACATTATTTTATATTGTTTTTGGAAAACCTGGTATTGGCTTAACAGTTAAGGTGGCTGGCTGTCGATGTTCAAGTCTTGAGCTCACGCCTCTGTCGTGACGTTGAATTAACACCAGGTGGGTTGATTGAATCAATCAACTTGGTGAATCAACTTAATTCAGCCTGTCATCCGTATGAGGTCAGATAAATGAGTAATAACTTACTGAAAACGGGGCACTGCATCAGTGGGACAGCTGTGCTACCGGCAATGATGCAACCAGCAGCCGCAGGCTGCAGACAAAACAAATTATTTTTGGACCCTGAACAGAGAAACCCAGGGGATTGTGGGGATGGTGAATGGTTTGGAATATCTGTTCCATGGGCTGTAGACAGACAGGGTGAACCAATTGCTTAACCCTGACTTGTGTAATGCATTGTGGGTTAATTATGTCTGAAGAAAGAAGATGCAAGTGAAGGAACCAAATGGAGATGTGCTATCAATCGACAAACCCTCTAAATTAGGGGAAAGTTTCATTAAATGAATATGATGATGGTTTGTCTGTCCTTGAGCAGCAGTTGAGACGAAGTGCAAATTAAATGGATCTTTCTTGAGCTTTTTGCCAATTTCTCTAATTACTGAACACATAGTCATCAGAGCATTCTAACGTAATTGAATTCATTTGAGTTGATTGCATTCAACTGCATTTTAAGGTAATTGTATTCAACTGTCTGTGCAGTTCAAGTGCAAACCAGCCATCTAAATGGTGTCATAAGTTGTAATGTTATCCAGGTTATTGTTATGAATAGTTATGAAAATGAATGGTTAATTATTCATCAGTTGTGCTTTAATGAGTATCATCTTAAGTGTAAACCCCAATTAGCATAAACCACAATCAGATGTCTACTTAGATTTCCCCGTCACCCTTATCCATATGTCTGTCTTTTCCCATTGCACCTCAATATGGAGGGCTCGTGTGCTATGTCATGTCTCGAACATGTGCTACTTCACACTGCCAGACCCATGTAAGGAGGGTATGTCAGAGGACTGGCTACAAAAGGCAGTGCCACGTATCGAGCAGGAAGACAGCCCAGGAGAGAGAGAGAGAGAGAGAGAGAGAGAGAGAGAGAGAGAGAGAGAGAGAGAGAGAGAGAGAGAGAGAGAGAGAGAGAGAGAGAGAGAGAGAGAGAGAGAGAGAGAGAGAGAGAGAGAGAGAGAGAGAGAGAGAGAGAGAGAGAGAGAGAGAGAGAGAGAGAGAGAGAGAGAGAGAGAGAGAGAGAGAGAGACATACTCACTCAAGATGCTCACAGCAGAGACCCACTCTAGACTGAACAAGGTGGTCCAAATGTGAGCCTCTTAGTGCTTCGAGAAAGACACATACACACCAATGCATGCTGTCAGCTCTCCTTTGTCTTGTGTTCCTAATTGGGTCTGCCTGTGATAAGATTAGTGTGAAGCATAACTTGGAAATTGTTACCGTCCAGCCCTCTCACCTCTGAGCTGGCAAGCATGGGTTTGAATCTCGACCCAGCTATAAACTGTCATCTTGGTGTTTCAGAGTCAGGGTGAGGCATCGATGTGTGTACCGTCCATTGGAAGAATGTTAAGTCGGAGGACACGTCTGCCAGCACTGATTGTCGGTGGAGGTTAAAGATCCTTCATTGTCTTTCGTGAATAGATGAGTTATCATGGAATTTGATGTACTTGTAAAGGCTTCGGTCTCACACGAACTGGTGTAAGACCAATGCCTTGAATAACCATGCAGCCTTTGGCACAATTTCATCTGAGAAATATCTTATAACTTTCAAAGGATGCCAAATGTATGATTTTAAAGTATACTTCTTGAAAAAAAAAATTATCTGCCTAGAAAGGCACAGAAGTGACTTTTAACCCATTCGTGATTGTAAATTGTAAAACAACTCTGCACTGAGCATCGACTGCAGAGCTGTTTGTTGCAGGGATAAGCACTTAGGATTTAATTACAGTTGATTGTACCACAATCCTGTTACGACCTTGTCCAGTGGGTGAAAAGAAAGCAAAAGGTTTCATGGATACACGTCGTTAGCTTAGCACAGAGTTTTAAAGCAACATAACAGAACTGGAGCGGTCTATGGCGTGCCATCACAAATCAACACGTTTCCCACCTAAAGCAAGGTTGAAAGATGGCAAAAAGTTCCACTAGGAATTACCCAATATCAAATTTAGTGTTATTTTTTTCTTCCCTTTTTCACCCCTGTAACCCAAGGTCCCCACCCCCTGGGGCATGACCCAGGGCTCAAATCAAAAAAAGTCATCACACATTTCATGCGTCCCCCAATGTTGATTGCATATACAAAGTTTCATCAAAAATGTGCCCAGAATTGCATTTTTTGGTATTTCACTTTTCGACACTGCTACAGAGGGGGTGGGATGAGAAATGATACTGCTCTTGCACCTTCTTTCCATATAATCAAAACTACCAAGTTTGGTGAATTTCTGCACAACTGTTTAGGAGATGGCGTGACGGATGGTCAGACAGACAGACAGAGCTGATTACAATGTCCGTTTTTTTTCAAAATGAATGGGGATAATGCAAAATGCATGATAGGTTTAAGGTTGCATCCCTAACATGCGAGATACTCGCAAGGTAGCCATCACCGACGTCTCACTTCAAATGAGTTTGTATTGGTAGAAAGGGGAATTCAGTGTAAATGTATCGCAGTGGGTGGAGCTGGTAACCTCGACAACCTTGTTCCATTCCACCAGCATAGATTTCCAATCCATGCTTGTACCTATGAAGTACTCCTTGGGAGTGAGGGTGATGTGATGAAAGCTTGGCTGGGAAATGGATTTATGCACGTTTTGGGCCTACCACCCAAACGAAGATCACCGAAGTTCTTTTAATGCCAATTAACCACCTCCAGGCACATATCCCTCTCCACATCGCTTCTTCAGTCCCCAACCTGCCACCTCTCTCTATACTCCCCAGAGCTTTGCTTTCGGAAGTTTCCATTTGGTATTTCTCACAGCATTTCATTCTGGTTTCCCATTTGATGATTTGTCGAACAGTAGTTTCAGTTTGACTTTTCAACATCAGTTTTAATTCGTCATTGCAACTTGTGATGCAACGCAAATGGTGCATGAAAAAGGTTGTCAAAAACGATTTTCGGGGGAATATTTTTTTCAATTTTCTAAGGGGTCTAAAGTGGCTTACAGGTCTTACAAGGTCAAAAAGGGTCTAAAGGTCTGATGGGTCGAAGGGATCTTCGTGGCATCAAGAGTCTCTGGGGTCATAAAGGGGTCTTAAGTGTTTAAAGGGTATTATAATGGGCTAAAGGGGTCGATGGGCAAAAGAGCATATGGTCTTAAATTGTCCGAAGGGTCTTAAAAAGTCTATAGGTCTGAAAAGTGTTGAAAGGGCCAAAGAAGAATGTCGCAAACGTGTCAAAATAGGTATGAAGGGGACAAAAGGATGTAAAGGTCTAAGGGGTCTCAACAGCATAATTGGGTCTAAAGGGTGTAAAGGAGTAATAACGGGCCAAATGACCTCGTCATGACCGTTTCGAACCCCCCAGTCAGGTGCATCATGGTTAGAAATCTGATCTTATAAAGTTCTGTTGTGATTTAACATTGGGAGTTCAAAGCAGGAAGTTCACAAACAACCAAATAGCAAAACAACTTACCTTATTGCGAAGTGATTGTTGGAGGTTTATAAGTTGGTACATGGCGTGTTGGAGATGGCAACATGTGGGTTGTGTGGCAGGAATTGTATACTGTATATAATTGTATACCCTAGTTTATAATGGTACATCTGTCTCTCACGTCATAAGGACTCCAAATCTCGTTTATTCACCCTTCTGACTTGGATCATTGAATGCGTGGCCGATCTGGCTTTCATCTAATGTATTTGTTAGATCCTCATGGAGGATCTCTAAGTCTTACTCATGTTGTTGTTCTTCATCTTCTTCTTGTGGACTTTTTTGTTTCACAGCCTACAGTTTTCATCGAAACTTCCTGAAACTTGGCATATATATGTGAAAATACCCTGCGCAGACAGTAACCATCTCCGATTTTGAAAATTCCTCCTATAAAAAAGTTATGACGTCAAAATATCTCCGCTAATGGAAATCGCCTAAAAAATTATCTCCGAAACTAGGCAAACTTTTTGAATTCTGTTTGCGGGAATCGAATGGGGGCATTAGCAGAGATGAATTACTGCACATATGATACATCATGATGACGTCATATCAATTTTTATGACGTCATTCCTATTTTTTGACTTTTTGTTTCACAGCCCAGAGTTTTCATCGAAACTTCCTGAAACTTGCCATGTATATGCAGAAAGCCCACGCGCAGGCAGTAACCATCTCCGATTTTGGAAATTCTTCCGAGAAAAAAAGTTGATGTCATAATATCACCGCTAATGGAAATCGCCTATACCATTATCTCTGAAACTCGGCAAGCTGTTTGAATTTTGTTTGCGGGAATCAAGCCGGGCATTAGCACAGATAATTAGTCGCAAACCTGATACATCACAATGACGTCATATTCGTTTTTATGACATCATCAAGAGGACGAGGATCTTAGCTCATTTGAACTTGTTTAATTTGTAGTGACTTGTAATTTTCAAACTACAGCCTATGGAAATTTATAACGGCCTCAGTTAAAAAACGTGCCAATTGTCCCGATCACCCAAGATCATCATGATGAAATAAAATGACATATTCAAAATCTGCTTTGTTCGAAAATCGGAACGCAAGATCAAATCTATATCCCAACTTTCTAAACAAACATATGGGTAAAGGGATCAAAATCGCTTGGTTTCGACTCCAGGATGTATATTTGGAGGTGAATATTCGGTGAAGTTAACTAAGATGGAAATGTTTTTTTTTATACAAACTATTTTTCACCCTTGGGAGTTTTGTTGTTCGATGAGCTGTGACATTTGCTTCAAAATCAATGTTTTGGTTGTGTTTGTACTCTTTTTGGTTTTTGAATGATTAGTGCATTTGAGAGGTCACGTGACTCCTTTTCAGATCTTACCGATCATGGTAACATCTTCACAGTTATTTTTCACATTCAATACCATCTTTGGCGATTGGAGTTCACCATCTCACCAATTATACAGGTATCCGTCCAGGTTGAAATCCGAAAAAAATTGGTTTTTAAAAATTTATTTAAATAAAGCATTGTTTATGAGGATCTCCCCTTGCTGAGATTGTGACAGGTGGTGGCTCGTGGGTTTATAAGTTATGAATTTTGAGAAAATAACTGTTTAAACCCCCTATTTAGGTGCATCGTGGTAAAAAAAAAATGTTATCCTATAAAGTTTTGTGGTGATTAACCTTGGGAGCTCAGAGGAGTCGCATCATGAATAAACAAACAAACAATTCGATATATATATATATATATATATATATATATATATATATATATATATATATATATATATATATATATATATATATATATATATATATATATATATATATATATATATATATGACACTTGAATAGTTTTAAACAACAACAAAAACAACCTTTTCTTTTTCACAATGAACAGACTTGTTGACTTGCAAATAGCTTTACTTGATTTTCTTTTTGTGGTTTTCTCAAATAGTTCACAATTCAAATGAACTTTGAAACACGTCATGAGATATTAATTGTGCATTTGTGATGTGTTTATTTGCAACAAGTATATGCAAAACAAATCAAACGAGGGCTTCAGAAATGAGATACTGTGCAGCCAAGGACGAGCAGAGCAGCATTGGAGATCCTTTTGATCAATCAATCAATCAATCAGTTACAAATATAATGGATGATACAAGACATCATTGGTGTGATTATGCTTTGTTGGCTGCTTGTTGTACCAGTAATTGTCTTGTCAAGGGGACTAAAACCGAGTCAGACACTTATTATTAGAGGGAGATGAAAGCTACTTGTTGAAGAATCTGTTGAGTGGATATTTTGAGCGCTGCTGGGATTTCATTTCAAAAGGGTAAAGGTGTGTCGAACCATTGCATGGCAAAGGAACGAGTTAGTGGCTAATTATGCCCCTAGCATCTTCTTCACAATGTATCCTGGCATGTTGTAGAGGAAGAGTGCAAGCATGGCAAGGAGAAGCAATGCCAGGACAATCTTCACAATGAGCCATTTGTAGCGATGGCAGATGAGGTAACGGATGGAACGCAGTGGTGTCAGGAACCACATGAAGGAAGTGTCAGGCCGACTGAAGAAAGATGAAGGGAAAACGATGAGATGCAGGGAGACATGCATAGACTTGTATTGGAGACAAAAAAACAAAAACTGCATTGTATTGGAGCACTGTGGGATGGGGATCTCAAATCTACTTTACCAAATGTAAAATAGTTATTGACACTTGAACATCACCACCAAGAATGTGAGTGAAACTGACATTCAGATTTTGGACAGGACTTCTTGAAATCACACTACGACGACAGATTAATCAACTCAAATGACATCATTTTAGACGCAAGTTTAAAAACTCCCCGTCAGGTTTTGGAGCCATTCATGACGTGCGGCGTCAACACCTCAAGAATACCCCTTACCCTGAAGGTCATTAACTGTATAGATTCTCCCAAGATGAGCATTATTTCCAAAAATAGAATTGCGTATCTATAGATTCGGAGCAGGATGGCCAACCTCATGTATAGGTGTAGTGAAGTTGCCTTGAGTGATCTGATAAACTGTGGCCTGAAATAGCTAACACACTCCTCCAACCTGATGCCCAGTGGGAGCTTTTCAACACAAAGGATAAGGTGCTGTGTACTCTCCAAAATAAACTGAAAGATTTGGCAGTGCCCATTTTGCTCAGACTTGTATCACTACTACCACTTTGACTAATCCGCATGCCCAGCGAAGGGGCGTAACAACACCCTTGGGGGTTGACCCTTTTGCACTCAGTTTCCTTTGGGACAGGGGGAATGCAAGGTCATGGGAGGAATTTTTTAATTTTTAGCCATGGTGCCGGTGATAGCTCGCTTACTCTTTGCGAAGGACACAATGGGATCTTTAATGTACACCAACTAATGCTGGCAGATGGGATGCCAACTTTAACGTCCATACTTGAATCATGACTAGTTTAAAAGGCCCAATGATTCTTATTGCCATACATGATTTTATTTTTCCATCAAATAATTTGCATTCGATTACTTTTGTGGCCTCTTGATCTGTGTCGTTCTGTCGCTTTCCGTCGATGGTCTGGTCAGGTCAAGTATGGGAGCATGCGCCGGATCAGCGCGTCACTGCATCCACTTTCCACTGGTAATTCAGGGGCCTCCGTCTGACCATCCCCGAGGCAGATGTCTGGCCCATCCTCATCTCCTTAAATTGCGGATTAACCTGGTGCAACCACGAGGAATGTGGCCGGTCCATTGGCTTACTCCACTCATGAGGATCCATCGCTGAGCAGGATCAGCGACAAGAAAATGGGCCGCATGTCCATACAGCCGCAGCTGATGCTCACAGACTATGCAGGTAACAAATCTCATTTCAGTCACTCTCAGCAGCCGCTCGTTGGACACAAAGTCCGACCAGCGATTGACTAGGATTCTCCGAAGAGACCTGGTGCCAAAGGATTTAAGTCTCCATCTCAGATCCCTGGTCAGAGTCCAAGTCTCACATCCGCAGAGAAAGACTGGAAGCACCACAGATCTGAAGACTTGGACTTTCGTCCTCCTGCACATGTACCGACAATGCCACACCCCATGATCCAGTGAATCCATGACTCTCCAGGCCCGACCCAGACGTCTATTGACCTCTGACTCACAGCCAGCCGAGACATAAAATATCACTGCTAAGGTAAGTGAATCTCTCCGTGACCTAACATCCTCACCACAAACAGGTGCAGACAAGATAGCAGCATCCAATAACTCAGAAATGGTAGCCACATCTCACATCACTCTGAGTACCAGAGTATAGTTCAGATATCAGAGTGATCAGATTTGATGGCACCCCACAAAAACCAAGAATCCTCCAGAGGGCATCCCGACTCACTGAAATGAACGCTTTGTTCAAGCAGCCCCGGCCGAAACTCTCGTCTGCGTTCGGTGAAGTCCCCAAGAGCAAGGATACGGTCAATCGTTGATCTCTTTGGTGCAAAGCCTGACTGCTCTGTGTGCTGGTGCTCAAGCAGAAGGTGGCGAACCCTATCAAGCATTATCCGAGCAAAGCCCTTGCCCAGCACTGAGAGCAGCGTCACCCCTCGGTAGTTGTTGAAGTCCTGCGATCATCCTTCCTTTCCACAGAAGGGCAACAAGACCCCTCTTCCAGTTATTTGGGATGATGCCTGTGTTCTAGGCAGAGCACAGAACTGCATGCAACGACACGAGTGCAGCATTTCCATCAGCTTTGAGAAGTTCATCACAGATGCCACAGATTCCTGTAGCTTTACTCCATTTCAACTGGTTTACCACAGCCTGTGTTTCCACAAATGAAGAAGGATCACAGGTGATTTGAGGGTCAGCAATAGGGATAGTAACACCCCTGACATCCAACTCAACAGCTGGTCGGTCAGCCTTGTGCGTCCGATCAAAGTAAACAGCCCAGCGGGCCTTCATGTCGGACTCATTTGGCAAGAGCCCACCACCCTCCGCTCTAACTTCAGTCCACCGAATGATGGGCTTGGAGGAATGCAATACATGAATTCCCCTGAAAGCAGGACGAGAATCACTTGACCACACATACCATTTTATGCCTCAACTCGCTGAATAGCTCAGCTCTGCCATTAAGCCTGGCCCTGTGACTCTGGTCAATGGTATCCATTGTCCCATGAGAGACGTAAATCTTCTTTGCCCTACGGTGAGTTCCAAGACATCCACCGGCAACATCAAGGATGGTGGTGTTGAAGGCGCTCCACAACTCTTCAGGATTTACCAAAGCACACAGATCTCCCCCCCCCCTCAAATCCACACACAACCTGTGAGTAAACTCCTCAGCTACCCTCTCATCCTTGAGGTTGCCCACATCCAGCCGAGGCTGGGATGATGCCATTCTCCCGGATTTAAGTTGGAACTTCAGAGTTGCTAAAACAAGCCTGTCGTTGGTATTGAGGAACTGAGCACTCCAGTAGACCCTGCAGTTCTGGATCATCCTCCAGCAACTATCAATGAGCACATGGTCAATCTCCTTAGCCACATCACCAGCATTGGAATATCAAGTGCAGCGATGAGCCTGTGGGCGCTGAAACCATGAACCAGCCACCCTCAGTCCACGACTTCTTTGAAAGTCAAGGAACTTAGTGCTGTTCTGGTTCACAGTTTCAGACCTATGGCAACCAACACACACCTCATAATGATCCCTATCAGTTCCAGTCGATGCATTAAAATCCCCCAAGACTCGAAGAGTATCTCGCCTGGGGCACTGATGAATCACAGACTCGAGCGCAGCAAAAAATGCATCCTTCACGGTGAGATCCCTCGCCTCAGTCTGAGCATATACAGAGACCAGGGAAATAACGACACCCAAGGAGTGAAGAATCCTTCGTCTCATAATACGCCCGTTGACCGGTGTTACCTCAATTATCATGAGAGTCAGCTTATTGGACACAGCTACAGCAACTCCTTAGACATGGTAACTATCAGAGCAACCAGACCAATAGTTGGTGTAACCACCCACCATGATCTCGCCACTATTCGGTCTCCGATCCTCAGAGAGAGCTGCAATACCGATGTTCAAACGCTTGAGCTCAGATGACAACAGACACTGGTGATCATCATCTCTTAGGGATAGGACATTCCAGGCACCCACCCAAAGGGACCTCCTCAGGTTAAACCAAGGAGACTGCCATCTGCTGGATGACACCTCAGTACCACTCTTCCACACACCACCGCAATCTGACCCAGGATGTTTACCCCGTGCTTTTCCTCCTATCATCAAGGAATGGGGGTCTCCAAGGCTTTGCCCCAATCCCATCATCCAGTGAGCTGTCCTGTAAAGGGCAGCAGCACAGGAAGTACTCCCACGAAGTAGGTTTTCAGTTTTCTTTGCATTTGTGGGTTTTGCGGAATGGAGTGTTTTGCGGTGGTCGGAGTACAAATCCTGCTACCAACCTCCTAAAAAGGCTTGGTCGATTACTAGAAACACGAAAGTCAATGGTGCTCAACTCGAAGAGCCGCTCGGTAGGATACGATTCCCACAAATAGCACGAAGCCTTATGGGGGCGTGCCGTGAATGCAAGGCCTATCAAAAACATACTAAACTCCTCCACTGGATACTGTCAAGCAAGACCTGCCATCACTAGCTCCCAAAAGCATAAGCTCATTGGTTGAATAAACTACAACCTGCTGCCGATGCATCAACCATTGGAAACAGCCAGATGCACAAGCTGCGAGACTCCTGAAAGTGTGGTTGAAAATGAAGAAATCGTGGCCTCATGTTGGCAATCCTGCTCCCAGTCGATACACAGCATTAGAATCCAAATCCTGACAACTGCTGACTTCACCTGGATTGTAATGCACAACCTCTGAGATTCATGGCAAGTGTTGTCATCATCAGGCCACCAACCAATGTAAGCTGAGCAAACACGCTATTAAATTGGCAAAACGCTCTTCAAGTAGATTTGAATCGATTTACCAAAAGTGGAAATAATTTCCATGGGAATTCTGTCTGCTCAAAGTGGGAAAACATATTGTTGCTGGAAATACCCTCCTTGTGATCACTGCACCCAAGCGCAGCAGCTGAGGATGTATGGATGTATGGATGGGTGGGTGTACCGTAGCACATGTATAGCTTACCAGTTACACGATCACTGCACTGTTTGTAATGGGATAGCTTATCCCTCTCGTTTTGGACTTCAGCTGATCTGGTTTGTTTGTTGGTACTTCATGTCAATAATTACCAACAAAACTTTAGGGTATGGTTGATTCACCTTGGAGTGCAGATACATTTAAGTAAGATGTGCTCATCTAACGAAGACACCGTGACTTACTTCGGCTTCTCCAAAGGGTCTGGTTCATTGCGGCCGAGGCCTGCGGGACTTTTCTCCGCCTCTTCCACTGTTAGAAGGTGCATTTCGGCTTCAACCTTACCCTGAAAAAGAGCAAAGCAAACAACTTAAACAACATAGGTGCAGAGGGCATGTTATGACTGGTGCTGCGATTTCATTTAGTGTATATTCAACGTTTAAAGCACTTTATTAGTTCATTAATTTTGAAATATTTTCTTCATTCCGTCTCCATTGTTGTTTCATATTCACTAAGGCTCATGGAGGAGCCTGTGCACCATTATGAAGTGTCAGTATCTTATTATAATGGGGCAAATTTATATGGTTCTGTGTGTGTGACCAAAACGACTTCTTTTCTTTAACAAATTCTACCATGTTGTTCATTTATATAGAGCTAACCAAAGAAACACATTCGTGACTTACCTGTATTAATCGGTGCTAATTTTTTTTGTAACTTTGACTTGATTAATAGAGATCGAGATCGAGATATGGGAAAAAGCATCCCCAGCAGCATCCACACCGTCCTCCCTCCAGCATTCCTCCATCCCCCCCCCCACAACTCCCGATCCCCCATCACCCCCCTAATCCATACCCACCATTCCCTCCCATTCCCTCACTCCCAGAGTATGCAAGTATGGTCAAAGATGCCTATGCCTCTGCAGCGATGTGCGGTGAGGTGCGCAACGCGTGCCAATCCACACGAGTATTAACAATTATTAAGACATACAAGCTTAGTGTTGGTTTGGCGGTTAAGGTGGCTGACTTAAGATCCTAGGGTGAGTTTCAGCCCCTGTCTCATCCATTAAATAACACCAGGTGGGTTGAGTCAGCCTGTCATCCTTCCAAGTTCGGCAAAATGAGTACCAGCTTACTTGGAACAGGGGGCACCACATCAGTGACACACCCAAGCTCCCAGCAATGATGTAACCAGCAGCGAACAGGCTGCATATGAAATAATAATAAAAAGATATACGAGACAATTGACTTGACATGAGATTTGAATCTGGGATTCCAGTGTCATGAGCTATAGGAATGCCCAACAGGGCATCCCACTGTGACGCAATCCGAGATCAATTTGAACTGGGGATCCAGGCCTTCATTTCAGGTCAAAACAAGATAAAAGGTATAAAAATAGGACTGCGTGTCCTGAGGCTCACCTGGATCAGAAGCAACAGTCAGTCAGTCAAACCCCCGCAGACCCTATTAGACCCTCATTTTAAAAAGTTTTTTTTTCATGTCATGAACAAACTTTAGTACATCATGGGTGATGAAAATTGTGGTCAAGTTTCATTGAAATTGTGTGTGTAGTTTCGGAGAAGAGAGTAAATATCTATTTTGGGAGGATCAACCCCCCCCCCCAACCCAGTAGATCCTCTTAATGAGTACAGATTTGGATGCGGTCAATAAACCTTCGTTGGGCATCAGATATGAAGCTAGTGGCCAAGTCTCATCAAGATTGTGTGTTTGGTTCAAGCGATAATGACCGAAGTATTTACGGACTTGCTGACTCACTCACTCACCTATGGAGTGGAGTTAAAACAAACAAAATATTATGAGCCAAATATTTTAAATGTAGATAGTTGTCTCCTCGTGTTCATCCTGTATCAATCAGTCTAATTTCTTCTGCTGGAAACACCTGCTTCCTCCGGGAGCGAAATAGGGCATCAATACCCCACCCATTCGGCAGGGATCAGTGGTTAAACCACTTCTATTGGACACGTACAGGTGAAAATTGTGAGTCATCTCCTCAGATTGGTCCAGACGTTTAATTATTCGATAGTGATGAGACGTAAACACATACACACGTACACGCGTCGAGAATTGCCATTTTTTATTTCGTCGGATGGTGTTTTCTATTCAGAAACAAAATATCAATGTCTGTGATTTACCAAGCTGTTCTTCCCTGAACACAATAAGAAAACAAGAAAAAATCCACGAGAACATATCGGGCCCAACACATTTTTGAAATATCATGCTATATATATATATATATCGTTTTTGGCCCAATCTCTCAATGGTGAAGAATCACTTTAACAATTAAATAATTCTCGTATCCAGATCCGGATTTGGATTTTCACCAAAATCTAATCAGTTCGTCCTCGTCACACCGGTGTGTGACAACCTGTCCACAAAATTTCATCCAGATCCGTCCACTACTTTTTGAGATATCCTGTACACAAACAAATAAGACGACGTCTTGCAGAGTACGACACTTGCAAAATCTATAAAACAAAATTTGACCTCAAGAATAATTGGTGGTTGAATTCAATGACCAAATATGCAACAACTCTTCAGATTTCAAGTGAATCAAATGAAAATTGACAATTTTAGAAATTCAGCCGATGTTGACCTTTTGGTACGTGTTGATATCAAAAATATTTGGTTGTTTGAATTCAGTGACATGAAATATATATCCTCTTCAAATTTCAAGTCAATCGGATAAAAATTGAGGAAATTTGAAACAATGGGTTCAACAATGGGTTAACACCCTTTGTTTCGCTGTTCTCGGTTGAGTGTGTGTGTGTGTGTGGTTTGGGGGATGGAGGAGGGGGTGGTGGTGAGGGTTTGGGTTTATCTGAGAGGAGTGGTGGTGGTGGTGGTATGTGTGTGTGTATGTGGATGTTGTGTATGATTTGGGGGGGGAGAGGTGTGACGGGTGTGTTTGTGTGAGAGAGGGGGGGGAGTGGGAGGGGTTGTGTATGTATGTGGAGGGAGGGGGAGGGGGTAAGATAGGTTACTATTTGACGTGTACACCGTTTTACCGTGAGTTCCAGCTCATCATTGTCATTGCGAGCTGCAAAAGGCCACCAGCCCTTGATGCGTTTCTGTTTGAAAATGGAGATGACGGGGATAGACCCATCTGTTTTCAACATCTCCAGGGAGCACAGCTTTGAGGTCTTGGCTCCTCGTGGGAAGCGGTTCAGGTCGAGTTCAATCGCTCCTGAAAAGGGGGGAAAAAAACGAACGGTCAACTCTCTTGTTTATTTGCACACACAAGAAACACTTATCCGCTCACTTTGGTAGAAATGGCAAGTCCAACACATTTCCCCTCCCCCCCCCACACCATGACATCACAATGGGGACCACCAACAGGTATGCAAAGTTTGGTGGAGATTGACCCAGCACTGTTTTTTCCTATGATTTTCAGATGAACACACACACACACACACACACACACACACACACACACACACACACACACACACACACACACACACACACACACACACACACACACACACACACACACACGGAATTGCCTTTTTTGATTTAGTAAGACTTGAGAACCAGTGATTGGTTCATATAATATTACTTGGTTGAAATTTTTTTTGAGCAGCAATGATGAACTTGCATTGATTGAACCTTTAGACTGATGTGAAGGTCGAGCAACAAGTTTTTTTTATGACGTTTAAAGTGCACTGAACTTGAATCTATGACTTCTTTAATCCCTTCAATTATTCCCACATTTTTGGCATCTTTCATTAACTGGCTGGTCAAGCCTGACGTTCAAATCAAGGTGATTTCGTGTCAGGAATTTGGAATGTGTCCATGGTGCCGGTGATAGCTCGCCTACCCGTCATATAGGGACCAGTGGGATCTTTCACATCCACTAACCACTGCTGGCAGATGTGATGCCCATCCGAACTTTACAGATACAACTTACAGATCCGAGAAAGCATCTCAAAATGCAAAGCACGTCAGCACCCACTTTGTACTCAATCAAAACTTGACGTAAACAACAGTTAAAACAAAAATGTAAAATTCATCAATTGGTGTTCTCCATTATTCTCATAATAATAAGGGTTTGTTGAAAATTTGATGACAAAACCTCAAATGGTAAAAACGTTCTACCCTGGACAGACAGACAGGGACGCTCAAATGGTAAATGTCAGGTGTGGATGTCAGGTGCGACTATTGATTGGCCACATATGGTCCATATTTGAACATTTGATTCATTTAAATATTCGGTAATTGCATTAATCAGTTTCTGGATTCAAACCAGTGTCACCAGTTGTGTCCTTGCTGTCTTAAAATGCATTTTACGCAAGCCGACATGGCTCCTGCCCTTTCCATAAACAAACTTGCAGCAGGCAACTGTTATGAATTCCAGCCCTTGAAACCTCAAAAGCTGTTTATGAATATGTGCCAGCTTTGTCTCGCAGCCCGCTTACAACCGTGGGAGAATTGTTAGATTGCCAAACTTCCCCTAGGGTGTAGGGGGGGGGGGAGCCCACTTGCACCTTTGTTTCCTGCTTTGTCTTGCTTTTCTCCGCCTAGGAATAGGTTTTTATATATGAAAGTTTTGTAGTGTGACTTTTAGTGTGGTACAGGGTCTGACTGCTGTGGTTGGTCCCTGTGCCACCTCCGCTCGCAAGTGCTGTGCTGCTTCAATAAACCGCATATTCGCGAATCTTCTGTTGACTCCGCTCAATTCTTGGCCGGGATTGAAGGGTTTTCATCGCAGTAAATAAATAAATAAACACGCGTAGCAGACAGGCGAATGAGGGCTATTTGCACTTAGTGTGAATTTGCCCTTTCACATTTTGACCCGATATTTAATTATTTTCTCCATATTCTCAAAATAAAGTTTGTTGAAAAATTTGATGACAAGAGGTCAAGCGGAAAACAAAGGTTATGCCCTGGACAGGGACGCGCACACGCGCACACACGCACGCACGCAAAGCCCTGTCTCCCACTGCGCGGATGGATGGGCCAGAAGAGCACTGTTTATTTTTAAACAACATGATGGATATTTGACTTTTAGAAAAATCCTGTGTAATAATGATCCTTGAATCTCATTTGGGAGTGAGTTCGAGATGTGGATTTCTAAGAATATCTTTTTCATGGAGAGGATTGCAATTTAATCACAAACTAAATCTACTCAAACCAAACTCCCTCTGCAAGGTCACCTGTTAATTAAAGCCCATCGTTATTTTGGGGACAATATTTATCCGTCTCTCAGGAGGGAGCCCGAGGAGAAAAACCAATTTTTTACAAGTACATAATAGAAAGAAGGAAGAGAGGGAAAAATCTCGAAAGAAGCATTTTACTCTCAGGAAAATATTACATAAAGAAGGCCAGGAGGGGGTGGGGGTTGAATTTAAAAAAAACGAAGGAAGGCAAGGAGGTGTGGGAGGGTGTTGGAGAAAGTGAAGGGTAGGAGAGCTTCCAAGGATGGAGAGGAGGAGAGGAGGAGGAGGAGAAGAAAAGGGGTTTAAAATGTTGCTCGGGTCCAGTACAAGGTCGGTTTACCTCGTTAACTTTGCCTTTACCAAGGTTATTGGAATCTCCCATGATGAAACTCAGTCGATGGATTCATCACTTTGCCATCACAGACAGGTCGGTGGTGTCTTTGTCTTCTATCATATCCTTTCAGGTCTTGCATCCTCTGCTCTTTCCATGCTTGCCCCCCCCCCACCCAGGTTTCTGGAGGGTGCACATCGTCAACCTAAATCCAGGATCACTGGTCACCTCCATTCGTTCGTTCCTCTTTTTACACACCTGTGGAACCAACTTTCACATTCTTTTCAATCTCATTCTTCTCTCCAGGGCTTCAAGACAGCTGTTCACCACCATTTCAGATAATCTCCAATCCAAAACCACGATCGTTTCTACCCCCGTTGACCCCTCAAACACCTACCCCGCACCCCCAAGACCACCTCTTTCCAAATTTCCAGTTTTTCCTTCCTGAGAGCTTGCTTGTCCACCTTGTGCATCCTCACATTGTGCAACCATTGTTTGTTCAAGTCTCCCTCTACTTTGTCCTTCAACCCTCCTGTTGGTGTCTCCCCCTCCCCCCACACCTCTCTCTACTGTTCCTTTTGTTCTGTTGCATCCTGATCTGCTCAGTGAACTAGGACTAGTTCTTCCATGAGCCTTGACTCTGTTCTGGATTAAAAAAAACCTGAACCACCCCCACCACCTTCCATCCCTCTGAACAATCAACAAGGATCATCATTAAAAAAAAACATTTAAAATGGTCTGCTATCTTTCCGATCCCCCCCCCCCCCCGAAGATATCCTTCACAAATATGTGAGAGTATTCTTGCTGAGGGGATACCCACATGGCATTGAATATTATATACAGGATACAGTAACACCTCTCGTCCTTGAAACTGACTCTATCAGAAGGTTTCCTGTTAGAAAGGTTGAAGATACCTTATTTTCCACAACTGCATGCATGCAAATGGGACATCCAGCTTCAAGTAAAATGAAGAAGGTTACCTGCGCTCTCACATAAAACCTCGCTTTGATGGCATGATACGGAGGTTGTGCACTCACCGAGGAAATCGTCAGCAGAGAAATGGTCTGCATCCCAGACCTGCAGCATGAGTCGTGCGGGAATCTTGTACTCGGTCTCATCCCATGAGAACACAAACTCTTTCTTGGAGATCACGATCTTCTCCTCAGCCACGAGGTAATCAAACGGGTAAACAAAACGCCAGTTGAAATTACCTTCACCTGTTACGGAGTTGTAATGGACATCAGTATCCTGCTTGTCCTCCTGTTGTCCCTTTAACCACCTGGAAAGAGAGGGATGCAAGCAAGGTGAACGGCAAAGGTTCGCACTTGGAGGACGCTTGGTAACAATACTGAACAAAACGATGTCCTTGCTTTTGAGTCATGGCTAACCATATATGTAGTGCTTTTGTTCAACATTAAAATTTAGTGGGAAAATGCATGGAACAAGATTAGTAAGTTATAAACGCAATGCCAGCAAATGTCCTTCTTCCCTGTTGGCAACTGTGACCAACAACTCTCGCTCACTGATCACAACTGGCGATATCAATAAGAACTACAATGAAGTTGATGTCGCGCCATCACAAATCCCCAGCGTCCCACCTTAAGCAAAGTTGAAAGATAGCAAAGAGTTCCACCAGGAATGACCTTTTATCAAATTTTGAGTTAATTTTTTTTTCCCCATTTTGACCCCTGCGACCCTAAGTCCCCACCCCCGGGGAATCAACCAGGAGCCAAATAAGTCGTTACATATTTCATGCATCCCCCAATGTTTATTGCAAAGTCTCATTAAAAATGTTTAAAAATGTTCCCATAAATGCATTTTTTGTATTTGACCTTTTGACCCCACCTACGAGACCTTTTGACCCCACCTATGAAGTTTACTACCAAGTTTGGTGAATTTCTGCATAACGGTTTAAGAAGAGATAGTGTGACGGTTGGAGAAACAGACAGATTGGGGGCCAATTACAATACCCCTCCCCCCACTTTTTTTCAAACTTAGTGGGGGATAAAGATTCCTTTCTTGTTAAAGTAAAACAATATAATTAAGCAAAGGTTGCAAAGCAATATCAAGGGTTTACTACCGTAGGGAATTTAAACAACTAGAAAAAGGTAGCAGCACGTGCAGCAAAGATCCCACAGGTCACCCAAGCCAATTGGACTATGCTACTGTTTTTTCCCCTTCATGGGGAATCAAGTCCTGATCCCTCAGCACATGCAGCTCCCATATGAGCACACAGTTCATGAAGATTGCATCTCAGGTTGAGATCTCAAATACTGTTGTTTTGTCCATAGTCCACTCGTGTCTTTGGAATTCATGGGACAATGATATCTCCCACTGTCCCTGTCCTCAACGTCATACATGAACAGGCTCCTCTATGAGCCTTATACACCAGACAAAGCCCCTGATGTAAAGTTTTTTCTTTACTCCAGACTGATAATATGAAACTTCACAAGTTATAAAAGAATCTTTCATGAGATCAACATATGTGGTCCAGGAGAGGGCGCTGAGAGGTTACAAAATGATGCATCGAATGCTTTACAAAAAAAAAAAACCCAAAAAACAACAGCACTCAACATCATTATCCTTTAATTAACTGACCATTGAAATGCTGCGAAAGTAGCAAAAAATAACGAGATATCTGTTATCACAAAGCGATTGCCAAGGGGAAGCTTCTTGGGATGATGGGAAGCCCATCATCCAAAGATGGCCATATTATTTTCAGACTGCCATATGATCTTGACCTTCAACATTTAGGGATAGAGTGTAAATTAAGAAAATGTGTCCCCATCTACAATCCATCAATAATACTCAACATCATGAAAATCGGAGGAAAGTTATTGAAGTTATGATGAAAAAGGTGTTTTTAGTTCATTAGGTCAAAGACAGCAAACAAATATCAGGTGCACAACTTCAGAGCAGGTACACTATTATGATCCAAGAACATCTTGGAAGGCCAAGCGGTCTTAAAGGTTCCATAAAGTGCCAGTTGAGTGAAGCGATGATAAAAAACGAGTTATTTTTTCAGACTGCGATTTGATCTTGACCTTTAACCCAGAGGTGTGCGTTATAAATTAACCGTAAATGTATCTTGATCTGGGCTATCTGGAGGGGGCAATTTCGTTCTGATCGGACAAACGTTAGTCGAGTTATGGTGAAAAATGTTACAATGTCTATGATTATCGGTCATGACCTTAAAAGTGAGGTCAAGCTCAAAAAAATGTCAACCCCTGGCATACTTTCTATTCCCATTATTGATGCAAAATAATTTCATTCTGAAAGTCCCATTGACTTTGAGATAGAGCTCTGACTGGCAGAAAAAAAAGAAAGAAAAAACAAGCAAAAACTAGAAGGGGACTCTTCGAAGTTGCAACGGTTTCCAGATATGCTTCTGCCCACATGATTACATCATTGCACATACTTGTACCAACTTTGCTTCAAATCCCTGAAACCAGATTCAAAATATTAAATAATTCTGGCTGCCAGACCATGTGTCCAATCAGTTGAAATTTAAAACATATTAATTCCCATGACTCCTCGATCATAATTGTGAAGTTTTACGTCGATTGATGAAGCAGTTCAAGAGAAATATATATATATTTTAAGATTTTCATTCAATCCAATTCAATCCAATCCAAGGTTTGGGAAACGTGATTGAAGTTTTCCCTCAATCTGTCAAGCTGTTCTCGAGAAAGTGATTTTTAAAGGTTTTCGGGTAAATACAATATGGCTGCCAAACCATGTGACCGATGATGTCATCGGGAGAGAACCTTTCGTTCCTTATGCATAGGCTATCGTAATTGCAAAGTTTCCCCTCAATCTGTTCAGCCGTTTCGAAGAAGAAGATTTTTGAAGGTTTTTATGTAAAAAAAAACAAAATATGGCTGCTGAACCACATGAAATGACCCTCAAAAATGTTCATGCTGATTGGATAAGGTGTTTGACATATGCAATGATAACGTCAAAGCGAAGCCACCTATGACATCATCAAAAAAACTCACACTTCTTTCCCATGGGGAGCACGTCACACGTGCCAAGTTTCAAATTTTTCCGTGGAGCGATTTCAGCGACACAGAGGTCCAAAGTTTTTTCTTTTTTCAAACATGGCTGCCACACCACGTGACCTATGTTGTCATAATTATCATTAAAATATTCTCCATGAGTAATCGCACCAATGGTGAAAATTTGCTGTCGAACGGACAAGCCGTTGCAGAGAAAACAGAGAAAATTAGCACGGACGGAGGACAACCCGAAAACATAATTCCTCTGCACACTTCATCCGCGGAGGCATAGAAATGATCTAAATTCTAAACGGTGGTTTAGTACTCCTTGGCGTCTAAGAAACTCTGTGATACCATTAAAATTGGGGGCACAAATTGTACAAATAAACCCTACAACAGCAATAACCCTCCTCCTATCCGATATGGAGAGGATTAGTTAATAAAATTTGCAAAAGTGATGCGATGACTGGTTGTTAAACTCCGTTAGGCAGTATTTGAGGATATCAACATCTCCACTGAAAAAGTTTCTTGCAACTTGATGCAGATCTGTTGTACATCTTGGAAGCTTTTGTGTTGAATTTAAAGTTATGTTCATGTCTTTTTATTACAGGCCATCTCTTTCACTTGTTTCAGCATTAAATCATGAACTGAAGAAATTGACTTGCTACATAAATGTGTTACCCTTACAAAAATGTTCAAATGAGGGTGGGAGGGATGTGAGATTTGTTCCGGGTGTCGATGATAACTAGCCTACTCTTTGCAAAAGACAGGACGTGGGATCTTGAACATAACCAACGACCAGTGCTGTCAGATCGGTCCACCTGCATACTGTCCTTCTGATGGACAACAAACAATGATGTGTCGCCCCACATGCAAAACACCATGGTGACACTTTATAGTTGGGTTTAGTATCCCACCTTGGCTAGACAGCTCAAAGGTAATTGTGCAGACCAAGTTTTTGAAGAGTTGGGCTATTTTGCTGACACCCTGGTTAAATTAAAACTCCCTACGTGAGTCAAACACAATAACAACCGAGAAGGGCACTCGGTAGAGCACATAGCGCTGCCACGCAATGCCTGATCCAGTCGAACATATCGGGCCCAATAAATTTTGGAGATATCGTGCGATATAACATTTTTGGCTCTATCTCTCAATGGTGAAGAATCACTTAAAAAAATTCAAGTAGCCGGAACTGGATCTTCACCACAACTGAACCAGTTCGTCCTTGTCACATGCCCAAACTTGTCCACCGAATTTCATTCAAATCCATCCACAACCTTTTGAGACATCCTGCACAAAAACAAACACAACCAAACAGACAGACAAACAAAGAAGGGTGAAAACATAACTGCCTTCCACCTTCGGTGGCAGAGGTACTCAAGGCACTCTCTTGTATATAACTGCTGTGTCAGTGAATGATGAGTCTCAAAACAAGTGATCAAATCTGTGGAATGAAAAAGTAAAATTACTGTATTAAATAAAGTAATTTTCCAGTGTTTGCACGATTGCACAACATTGTCCTACCCTCGAACGAAAATATCTGAAGACTTTTCGCCGGTCAGCAAAGAATCATCTTCTAATATGACGTCATCTGTATTCCAGATTATGATGCGTAGCTCCAGGCTGTTACACGGACAAAAACATGAGGAAACAGCTTGAATTTAATTTACAGCACTTATTTACTTCTGGATGAACAAACATCGGGCATATCATTCATTCGCCAAGGAACGGCTATGAAATGACTAAGTTGTATTCAACGCATAGAGAGGTATGTGTAGTGTATATAAAGTCACAGAAAAGAAGAAATCATAGAAATAAACTGTTGACTGTATTTGAGTATTCATGTTGTGTTCCTTGTTGTCGAGTTGAAAGTTTTAAGAAACTTCATGGAAGTGCCGACAAAGGCCAAGCAGACCTCTTTGGCTTTCGTGGTGAGATGTCTAAAGGGGGTCCAGGTTTGGGCACATCAGCTGGAAAGAGGTCCACCCACATCTCAATGCGGCCCTGCAGAAAATCACAAGCAGGTCTGCACAACATATTCAAACAGGTTCAACCACATCTCAACAGGGTCAGGCAGAACATCTCAAACTAGGTCAGGCAGAACATCTTCAAACAGGTTCAACCACATCATCACAACAGGGTCAGGCAGAACATCGCAACAGGGTCAGGCAGAACATCTTCAAACAGGTTCAACCACATCATCACAACAGGGTCAGGCAGAACATCTGAACAGGGTCAGGCAGAACATCTTCAAACAGGTTCAACCACATCATCACAACAGGGTCAGGCAGAACTCTCAACAGGGTCAGGCAGAACATCTTCAAACAGGTTCAACCACATCATCACAACAGGGTCAGGCAGAACATCTTCAAACAGGTTCAACCACATCATCACAACAGGGTCAGGCAGAACATCGCAACAGGGTCAGGCAGAACATCTTCAAACAGGTTCAACCACATCGCAACAGGGTCAGGCAGAACATCTCAACAGGGTCAGGCAGAACATCTTCAAACAGGTTCAACCACATCATCACAACAGGGTCAGGCAGAACATCGCAACAGGGTCAGGCAGAACATCTTCAAACAGGTTCAACCACATCGCAACAGGGTCAGGCAGAACATCTCAAACTGGGTCAGGCAGAACATTGCAACAGGGTCAGGCAGAACATCTTCAAACAGGTTCAACCACATCATCACAACAGGGTCAGGCAGAACATCGCAACAGGGTCAGGCAGAATATCTTCAAACAGGTTCAACCACATCGAAACAGGGTCAGGCAGAACATCTTCAAACAGGTTCAACCACATCATCACAACAGGGTCAGGCAGAACATCTCAAACTGGGTCAGGCAGAACATCTTCAAACAGGTTCAACCACATCTCAACAGGATCAGGCAGAACATATCCAACAGATCCGTGTATGCCTCGACATGGTCCAGTATAACTTTGAAACAAAAAACGTGACGTTGGCTGTGATATAGGGAATGTTAAAAACTAAAATAAAACCTGCACCAATTTTCATAATCAAACAAAGTTCAACATCAACTTTGACAACATCTGTGCGTATATTTTCACCGTGCTTGTAAATACTAGATCAAACTTATTGGTAAACGTCACAGGCACCAGATTTCTGAACCTACGTTAAACATTCAATTTCTGTGAATTCAAAACAAATTCAGACACATTAAATGAATACATGAATAAGTTTGAATCACTTACATATTATGCAGTTAGAACAGAGCGTTAAACTGATTAATTACACAAAGAGCAGAGAAAATAATTTTGATGTATGTTTAGCTCTGGAAGCAATCTATCAGTAATGTGGAGGACCCTCAGCTCATGGACCTTACCTGTTCCATGCCTGGCTTTTCGAGATGCAACAAGGGTCTTGTTTCAATGTGTTCGGGCACGAGTTTGAACCCTGTGGGCAGCAGCCCCTCTTCCCAGTGCTGTAGAGCCACCAGTGCAACATGCTCATCCGTCTGCTTCTTCTGACCTGCCACCAGCCAAGTGGCACAATGTGTTCACCATTTCACCGAGTTTACTCTGCTAGTCCCAAATGGCCAAACCTTGCAAACCAACCTCAAAACAAGAACTCTCATCACACAGGCAAGGAGGATACTCGAGTCGAGACGTATGTGCATTCGCCTCTGAGCTGTCTTGGCCCAGGGTTTGAGGTTTGAATCTCGGCCCAGCTATAAACAGTCACCCTGGTGTTTTGCAGATTGGTTGATTCCTCATTGTGCATGCCGTGGACATTAACCCCACTCAGATGGGCCTTAATTTGGGCATCCTATTTTATGGGATTGGTTAGTGGACTTAAAGATCTCGTGGTGTTCTTTGCGAAGAGTAGGTGAGCTACCACCAGCACCACCAACAAATGACAAATTCCTACACTCTCAGTCGAGTATCCTGCGTCAGAGTGGCGATCCATCCAGGATTGCAACTCTAGTCAATAAATTACTCCTGCAGAACCATTGCTCTGTATGGAGTGTGGTGCACAACAACAACAACAACAACAACAACAACAACAACAAAAACATTGTCACACAAACAGTTTAGAACCAAATCAAATTTGCATTCTGCAGCCAGGGCAGATCTTGCAGAGGTTATGTTTATGCAATTGTACCATTTTCATCGTCAATCTCAGTGGCGCCGGTGTAGACACGATTACCGACACGCACCCGACCCTCTGGCCCATACTGTGGTGGTTCCAGCTTGGCCTCTTTGCAGAGCTTGGCCAGGATCTGCGTGGGCTTCATTGAGTCTCGCCATATGTTGTAACCATTTCTATGATGGAACACGCGTCCTCATTTCACTCGAGTTTCTCTTTGAATACATGCTGGTGGGATATTTCTACAAGCACATTTCAACACAGAAGGACATCCAAGTGGCTCATCATAGCCAGTGTGTTCAAGCCATAAACATCTCAGTGTTTGTACTTAATTGAATCCATCTCAATGTCCATGTAGAACAGCTCACATGCTATAGTGCTTTGAGAGGCCACAGGTAGCCCTGTGTTTGCTGTACAAACGGTTCTCTAAGTCAATCTTGGTCTCCCCGATGAGGTCATCTGTGCCCACCAGATCCCAGTCGTAAATGGCCACAGTCAACATGGAGTCCATGGGGAACGTCGCCTCGATATCAAAGGACCTGACCCAAGACGAGATGTAATTGTGTCAGCTTTTAGCAGAAAGAGTAATTTAGCTTTTTTATGTATTGATGCAAAAAATCTTGATGGAAACAAGATTCAATTACAAAAAAGCACTTACTTGCCAAACACAGGGTTGAGCTGTTTCGAAATGTAGTTGTCCTTGTCTTTTATCTCATGCTTGCCCAGTCTAATGACAATGTAAGGATCTGCCTTCCCATTCACGTCAGCAGGGTGCAAGTCATTCGCCTGAAAGGATTAACATTTATTGAAAGGACAAAATCAGAACTCTGCTTACATTGTCAGATGATAGAATCAGATGTATGGCAATGCCACTTTGAGTCTGAAGCACAGAGGGAAAAATAAATTCACTTCCAATGATCCCATCTTTCTTTACAAGCTCATAATTTCACAGAGCCATAGTGGAGGTCACAGATCAGGAAGAGTCGATATACATTTGATGCAAATGGAGAATTTGGCAAAACTTCCAATTTCAAGACAAGGTAGAATGTGATCATTAACGTTCACAATGTAGACGTGACAAAGGGCTGACACAACACCTCTAAATCGTGGCATGCTTCAAGATGCCGTGCCTCTGGTAGCAATGCACCAAACTGCAGATTTAGTCAAATACGATTCTGACAATCGCCTGCTATATTCAAATAAAAGAAATAATAATCTCTGAACATTCTTCACTCAAAACTTTTGTCAATAAATAATTTTGGTACTGAACAAAACTGCTATCATTTCGATGTTTGAGAGGGGCATTAAAACTTGTTTCTGAATGAGATGCTCAAAGGTACAAGGAATGCCAACATTTCAATAAGACTAGCAAGTTGCCTGTGTCTGCATGAGATTCTAAACAGGGTAGGGATAGGGGGGGGGGAAATGCAAATGGTGTCTTCTGTCATCGAGCTGGCAAACTGGGAGCAAAAATTAACATTTATTGCCACATCTGATGCAATTTAAATACTCTAATGACGGTGTGGCGCTCCATGTGAAACTGTTTGTTCGATATACAGTATGTAGCTTTTTGATGCCGAGGATCCATAATAAAAAATAGGTCACTCTTTGATGTCACGATGTCACCAGATATGCTTCCCCCCCTCCCCCCACATAATTACATCATTATAATACTTGTACCAAGTTTCATTTAAACCCCTGAACCCAGATTCAGAATATTAAATAATTCTGACTGTCAGACCATGCGCCTGATCAGGTTGAAATTTAAAACATATATTCTCCATGACGACTAGATCATAATTTTGACGTTTCACATCGATTGATGAAGCGGTTCAAGAGTAAAAAAATTAAAAAGTTTTTCATTCAATCTAATATGGCTGCCAGACCATGTGACCTATTCTGATTCATGCACACTCTTCATCAGAATTGTGTGTGTAGCTTCTTAGAATAAAGCAAATCCATGTTTTAGGGGCAAATCCACTTGTAGACCCCTTACACTCTGTTTTTTTTTTTGTAAAAATGTGAACAAACGGGAAATTACAGGTGATGAAGGTTGTGGTCAAGTTTCATTGAACTTGTGCGTGTAGTTTCAGAGAAAAAAGCAAATACATTTTTTTTTGAGGGGGGGGGACAACCTCTACATATACCCCTTTAGACCCTGATTTTTTTTTTTTTAATGTAGTGAACAATCTTTGGTACATCACGGGTGTTGAAGGTGGTGGTCAAGTTTCATTGGAATTGTGCGTGTCGCTTCTGAGAAGAAAGCAAATACCTCTTTGGGGGTGGGGGGGGGGGAACTCCCCATAAACTCCCTCCATAGACTCCTTCAGACCCATATTTTTTTAATGCCGTGAATAAACTTTGGTACCACTGCACAGTTGTTGAAGGTTGTGGCCAAGTTCCCCTCATGGGTGATGAAGGTTGTGGTCAAGTTTCATCAGAATTGAATGTGTAGTTTCTGAGAAGAAAGTAAATACATATTTTGGGGTGAAACCCCGCAGACCCCCATAGGAGGTTTCGCGAGGTTGATTTTCTAAGGTTTCGCAAGGTGCTCTACAGGGAATCAAAACAAATCTGGTGAAAAATGGACGTTTTAAAATAAAGTTATACTGTTTGCGTGGACCACGAACTAATGTACCACGTGACACGTGCACAGACGAGCAGGCAAGATGTCAGATTATCTACAATGTGTATATCACAGATGACAAGGCTATGTTCCTTCCTTCTCCACATCAACCAACCATCCATTGGGACCATACTCTGTGCACAACGTTGGTGCTGCCAAAGCAGTCTCCTTGGCTATTGGGCACAATCCTGGACGGGTTGCCACTCCGACACACTATACCAGCATGCTGGCAATCATTTTGGCGACCTCAGAAGGATTACAGGCCGAGTTAACCCCACCTGGTATTAATTCAACAGCTAAGCAGGATTTGAACTCAGGACCATAGAATCCCAAGCCCACCATCCTAACCATTAAGCCAACACCAAGTATACTATTAAGCTAACATCTTCTCCATAGATACACAAGAAAATGTGAAATTTCCAAAGCATTAAACGTAATCTTTTTCTCCTGTTTGGAGAATTATATTGAGTGAACAAAAAATTTCGGAAAGTGTCAAAATTAACCAGCTTCCTTGAGCAGGTCAGGTGAGGTATGGGAGCATGTGCCAGAACAGCGCGTCGCTGCATCCACTTTCCGCCGGTACTCCAGGTGCCTCTGTCTGGCCATCCCCCAGGCAGATGCCAGGCCCATCCCCATCTCCTTGAGATGATGGTCAACCTGCTGCAACCACAAGGCACGTGGTCGGCCCACTGGCCTCCTCCACTCATGAGACTCCCTCGCTGAGAGAATCTGGTGAGCAGGATCAGCGTCAGGAAAACGAGCCACATGTCTGTACAGCCGCAACTGACGCTCACGGACTATGCAGGTAACAAATCTCATCCGAGTCTCTCTCAGCAACCGCTCGTTGGACACAAAATCCGACCAGCGATAGCCAAGGATTCTCCAAAGAGACCTGGTACCAAAGGAATTAAGTCTCCGTCTCAGATCCTTGGTCAGAGTCCAAGTCTCGCATCCATAGAGCAAGACTGGAAGTACCAAGGACCTGAAAACTCGGACTTTCATCCTCCCGCACAGGTACCGGCAGCGCCACACCCCATGATCCAGTGAATCCATGACTCCCCAGGCCCGACCCAGACGTCTATTGACCTTTGACTCGCAGCCAGCAGAGACATGAATATCACTGCCAAGGTAAGTGAATCTCTCCACGACCTCAACATCCTCACCACAAACAGACACAGACAGGACAGCAGCATCCAAGATGTCAACGAAAGCCTGGATCTTAGTTTTGACCCAAGAAACCCGTAATCCCAGCGGCTCCGACTCCTCATTCAGCACCTCGAGGGCCCCCAAAAGGATATCCAAAGTCTCCGCAAAGATGACTGCATCATCTGCAAAATCAAGGTCCGAGATCTTGACATTCCCAAACGATGCACCGCAGCTTGATCTCTCCGACATCCTCCCTAAAATCCAGTCCATACAAGTGCTGAAAAGTCTGGGGGCCAGTACACACCCTTGACGAACTCCAGTACCAACTGGAAATAAGTCAGAGATGGTACCACCACACTTCACAGCACTCTCAGTACCAGAGTAGAGTTCAGACATCAGATTGATCAGGTTTGGTGGCACCCCACGAAGACCAAGAATCCTCCAGAGAACATCCCGATTCACTGAATCGAACGCTTTACAGAGATCAACATAGGCTGCAAGCAGCCCCTGCCAAAACTCTCGACTGCGTTCGGTGAGGACACGAAGAGCAAGGATATGGTCAATCGTTGACCTCATTGGTGTAAAGCCTGACTGCTCTGGACGCTGGTGCTCAAGCAGATGGTGGCGAACCCTATCAAGAATTATCCGAGCAAAGACCTTGCCTTGCACTGAGAGCAGCGTCACCCCTCGGTAGTTGTTGCAGTCTTGGCGATCATCGTTCCCTTTCCAGAGAGGAACAACAAGGCCCCTCTTCCAATCAGTTGGGATGATGCCTATGTTCCAGGCAGAGCACAAAACTGCATGCAACGACACGAGTGCAGCATTTCCACCAGCCTGGAGAAGTTCAGCATGGATGCCACAGATCCCTGGAGCTTTGCCCCGTTTCAACTGGTTCACCGCAGCCCGTGTTTCCACAAGCAAAGGTGGACCACAGTTGATTTGAGGGTCAGCAACAGGGATTGTAACACCCTTGACGTCCAACTCGACAGCTGGGGGATCAGCCTGGTACAACCGCTCAAAGTAACCGGCCCAGCGGGCCTTCCCTTCAGACTCCTCTGTCAAGAGCCTACCACTCTCTGCTCTAACTGCAGTGCTCCGAGGGATGGGCTTGGATGAACGCAATGCGCGAATTCCCCTGTAAGCGGGACGAGAATCACCTATCCACAGGTGATGCTCTATCCCCTCACAGATTCCTCGCACATAGGCCTCCTTGTCCACCCTCAGTGCACGTACAGTTTTACGCCTCAGCTCCCTGAACAGCTCAGCTCTGCCATTCAGCCTGGCCCTGCGACTCTGGTCAATGGTATCCAGTGTCCCTTGAGAGACAAAAAAATTCTTCTTTGCCCTGCGGTCTTCTTTGCTTATCTATAGCATCTGGGAGATCTGTGTCTATATTGTCGGAGGTTTCACGAGGTGCTCTACAGGGAATCAAAGCAAATTTGGTGAAAAACGGACATTTTAAAATAGTTATAACGTTTGCATGGACCACGAACCGATATACCACGTGACGCATGCACAGACGAGCAGGCAACGTGGCAGATTATCTGCAATGTTAATTTTACGGGCGATTAAAGTTTGTGATGTCTCTCGGGTTGTTCTACATTAGACAGCAACTCTTTTGTGGATAAAGTCATTATTTGAATGAATTCATATAATTTATTTAACTGCTATGGGCTTTAAAGTTAAAGGACACGACAGACGTTGAACTTGATAGACGTGATATAAACCGACAGATTTCATGAAGGGCACCGACAGACGTGATATAAACATTGCAGATAATCTGACATCTTGCCTGCTCGTCTGTGCACGTTGAATTAATACCAGGTATGGTGAAGACCGGCTTTAAAGTTAAAGGGATCCTATATGGTATGCAACCACAGCCTGGCCAGCTGTTCCTTATGAACCATTTAATTGGAGTGCTTGCTTGAGTGCTGAAGCCACTTGCCAAGCACCCCACAATAGCGGTACAGTTCATGTCCCGATAGGGATGTACAGTCAGCAGTTGCTACAAGGTGGAGGTTTCTAAAGGTGATACGTTTCTCTTTGTGAGTTTCAAAGCAATATCTATTTAATAACACCTGATTTCTGAGCCGTTTGCCATATTAACGTGTTTTCTCAATGACAGAGCCCAATTTTTTCCACCTGTCACATGACGATTGGCAGCTGTTTATAAAGATTAATTTTTATTCACATCTCCCTGAAACGTCTATCATGCAATATTGTTATTTAGAATTTGTTTAATGAAATTACCCCAAAACAAGGGTGAAAGCAACTCAAGGTTTTTGGGTTGTATTCAGTACATATTGCCGATATAGGCCAAGCACTAATACAGTGTGTGTGTGTGTGTGTGTGTGTGTGTGTGTGTGTGTGTGTGTGTGTGTGTGTGTGTGTGTGTGTGTGTGTGTGTGTGTGTTTCTATGTCTGTCTGGGTTCAACATCTGTCGTGTCCAGGCAGTGTTTACGTCTGGGCAGTGTTTGTCTCTGGACATGTCTGGCTGGTGTTTATGTTCGGACGTGTCCGGGAGGTGTTTGTCTCGAGGCGGTGTTTGTTTCGAGACTGCGTTTATCTCTGGACATGTCCGGGCTGTGTTTTTTCGTATGACCGGTATAAAATGGATTTCAGACATTACTTTGTTTCCATCTTCACTGTTATTCTAAGTAGAATCATTTTGATGAGACAGTGTGAATCGTAATTAACGCTCCACTGCACGTCTGCCTTCACTTTCTCTCACCTCTCGCTGCCATCCCTTCCCTCACCCCTCCTCACTCTCCCTCCCTCTTTGGTCCCCCTCCCTCCTCTTTATTTCCTACTCCACCTCCTCACCCCCCCCTTCTCTTTCCCCAACCCCTCTCTTTCTCTCCCCCATCCCCCCTTTAGTAATCCCATCAGCGAAGCAACTGGTGGTATTTCTTGTTTATTAATGAGTGTGTGTGTGTGTGTGTGTGTGCGTGTGTGCGTGTGTGCGTGCGTGCGTGCGCGTGCGTGTTAGTGTGTCTCCTCCATAACTCCAAAGCCATAAAACATTGGGGCACCAAACCTTGCACGCATACTAAGTGAACTCCAAGGTAGTGCCTCAATGAAAAATTGGGTGTTTGGGTTCATTTAAACACCCCTTTTGAAGATTATAATCAACAGCTTTATTTAATTATTCTTTTATCAAGGCATCATCCTTGGTCACCTCGCTGGGGTCTTAATTCGCCATTTTTTTTGGTCTGCTCAACAATGCCTCGACTTGGACCAGGCCGCATGGTTTCTTCACGATCCAACCAAGATATTCTACTTTTGTATTTTTAATCAACTTCCTGAAATTTGTCGAATTTGTTTTTCACTTGGAAGTTGTGGGTTATAATGTGTAAATAAAGGTGGGGGGAAATAAATCGGATTTAATGCAATTTAATTCCAGGCTGTAAGGCAACAAAAGATGAAAAATTTGAAAGGGGGATGTAGACTTTCTATAGGCATTGTATATAATAGCCTCCTCACATGTTGAGATTTCCTTGTATAATATGGAGGCAATTTATGCAATTCTTCTTCATTTGTATAGGGTACAATGCTGTGGGGAAGCATCATTGGCTGCAGCACGGCTGTGCTGCTAATGCAATGCCCTCAACTGGTTAGGGCAAATATTTGTTCATGGTGCCGGCGATAGCTCGCTGACTCTTCATGAAGGGCACCGTGGGATCTTTACTGTCCACCAAAGACTTCGGCAGAGGGAACACTCAGTTTAACGTCCATCCGAGGGACGGCACACACATTGATGAATCACCTGCGTGGGAAACACCAGGGTGACAGTTTATAGCTGTGTCTGGAAGCAAACCCAGGACATACCTCTAGGTCCACAGAAGTACCTCCAGGCCATCCATTCAGCCCAATTTATGCGATCGTCATGTCTTTAAAATAAATGCAGATGAAATCTCACCCTCACGACATAAACTCTGACGAGAACTGCGATCGGATCGTTGCTGGGTATTGCTTGGAACATCCCAACCTGTGGATCGTAGCTCATATCTCTTATGACTTCTTCATGTGGAGGAATCTTGTAGACACACAGGGATCCCTGCAGTGAACAGGTGGGCAGGTTTTTAATAAATACCTGGATGTTTATTTCCATGGCAGCAGCAACTTCCAAACATGAAACAGAAAGCACAAGCAATGATACTTTATGAATCTTCAACATAATGTGTGGGTGATGCTTCAAATGAGGTATCATTCAAACTGAAAAAGAAAGAGCTATGTCTACAGATTATCATTGGACCAAAAGCTGATGACGTGGATGGTAGATCTTAATGAGCCTGTAAAGGAACATATACTTAGGATGTGTGGAAGTATTTTATCACATTAAAAGCAGAAGTAGGTACAGCAGTGGCTATTTGGTGAGGACTGAGGAACATGGACTTCCATCATGGGTGAGGACCAGAGGTTGCGTGTTCAAATACAGCTGAAGGCAGCAGTGTTATGACTTTGGATTACAATCTTCAGAAAGTCAAGTTGTAGCTGGAGAATTGTGGTGTCACTATTGGATTGTCGGTAAAATGCAACCTGGTTCATTAACGACTTTACAGGGTGTGGATAATCTACCGACCCCACCAGGTCTGCTCCACATGTTATGCCAGTCCACTCATTGTGATTGACACTTGATCACTTCCCTTGTTACCGGAGGTTGATCTGAATGACTTTGGAGTCTATCCTTCTCCTGCAATTACAACTCAAAATGAGAATACAAAAGTGTGCAAAGATACTTTATAAGAGAAGTCGAGTGAGGGGGAAGAAAGTGGAGGAACAATTCCGGATTTGTATGCTCGACAGTGTGCCAAGTTGACCTTGAAGCGACCGACGATGCGATCTTCATCAAGACTCGTGTCGTCATTCTCAATCTTGCCTCGGAGCAGGCTGAAAGTGTGAAGCCACTCCTCAAAGTTGTCGAACTCATTTTCCAGCTCTTTGTCATACACCTGTTGGAGAGGCCTCTTTGTCTGAACAATGTCCAAACTTCTAGACTCAAGAATAATGTCAACTAAACTGTGTTTTGGTCACCTTATCATTATCTGACATTATTGTCCCACATTTCACATCGATGACATTTGAAGATGCTTAAAAAGGCTGCAATTTATTTACCTTCAGCTCTTCCATCTTCATCTTGCGTTTCACTTCCTTTTCTGGACATTTTTGTTTTTGATTGTTCTTGTTCAACATCTTCGCAGCCTTTCCTTCAAAGGGAGGACCGATTTCTTCTTTATAGCCTGCAGAGATAAATCAAAATAGGAAAACAGTTTGAAAAAAAAAAACACACACACACACACACACACACACACACACACACACACACACACACGCACACGCACACGCACACGCACACACGCACACGCACACGCACACGCACACGCACACGCACACGCCTTGGAAGCTGAAGAGTGCCAAAATTGTACCATTGATTATATTATTGGAGGAACGATGAATGATAAAGAGGAACCTTACAAAGATCCGACAAAGCATCCATAAGAACACTACCACACACACAAACGACAGTTGGAAGTTGTCCAGGGCTCGGTGACGATCCTTAAAAGAACTCTCGGAACAAAACTCTGAGAATAACACAATTTCACAATTTAGGCCATGAATCACGATCCTTCACCGAAATGAAGGTGGATACTAAGAACCCTGGGAGAGCTTCGTTCCACCTTCTGAAAACTGAATATGGAGATAGCAACGAAAAACACACACACACACACACACACACACACACACACACACACACACACACACACACACACACACACACACACACACACACACACACACACACACACACACACACACACAACATTCCACTTTAAGTTATTTTCACCTTCCATGCCTTCAACATCTCTCTCTTCCTCAGTCTCCTCCATCAGCTTCTGATGCTGCAAAATAGCAAAATACCAAATTGCGTTGAGATATTGTGCTTTAACTTTTTGATTACAGTACACATATTATGTGTGGAAAATGGTGTACACATATTACCTATCGTTATCTCAGTTTCCTGAAGAGGAAAACATAAGGATTGGGGGTAAAAATAGATAAGATACAAGTTATATTTTAAGATACATGATCGAGCCTCGTGGAAGAGCGAGGTGATTGGGGGGGGGGACTGGGGAGAGTGGGAGAGGGGGCTAAGTTTGGATTATATTCCAGCATTTTTGAGAAAACAGTTCTTACATCTGAAAATTACCTAAAAACACTGTTGTTTTGAGTACCCCGCATTTGCTATTTTATGGTTTAATGTAGTCCTGGTTATGAACGGGTTAATTAAAGTGTTTGACTCGATGTATTATTTTGTTTTTGTGGAATGTCATGGGAGTGCAGAGGAGAAATAAACAATTTTTGCAGGAAGTGCAGAACATCTATTCCTTGTGTCCCCAGGTGTTTACAGTGCATTGGTGGCCTTGACATACGCATATAACCCAGCAAATGTGCCCCCATTACATCCTTTCAAATAATAATAATAGCAATAATAATACATTACATTTATTAAGTACTTAATACAATTGTTTCTAAGCACTTTACATGTTAAATAATGAATTATAATTGGACAATAACACGGCAATAATGAAAAGCAATTCAACAATAACTGTTGCACCATGAAAATTGCTATTACTTAACATCATATGACGTAGTACATAGTGCATAACTATTTCTAATTTCATTTATACTAATAAATGCATACGAATTACATTTCCACGTGAACTCGGCAATACAAATAAATATTATTCCCCTTACAATGAACTTCAACTACACAGGAGGAGGCCATTCAGCCCATTAAGCCTGCGCATTGGTTGCCAACCGAGGGTTGTTTGTCCATTCTCTGTACTTCTTAAATGCTGAGCATCAAGTAAGGAAGCAGCATGTATCATTTTAAAAGGCTTTGGTACGACACAGCTTGGGTTCAAACCAACGACCTCTCAGATTAAGAGTTGGTGCTCTAACCATTACACCACTCAGTCTGGTATACACGCCACTGTGAAAATGAAATAATTGAGGGCAATTTTTAAAAAAAGGTTTGATGTCTAGTTTTAAATGTGCCCAATCATGTGGCATCATTTACGTAGATGGGAAGGTTGTTCCAGATCTTTGGATATTTGCGATAAAAGGTCCTGAACAGACAAAATTTGATCACCGTAGTAAGTGTGAGTGCAGAATCTTGGGTGCCGTTCACATGTGTGCTGTGAATGTTGAGCGTAGTTTGATGGAAAATATGGGCACTCGATATAAGGAGTTCTGTAATGTATGAAGGCGCAAGTGTATTTGTTTTAATCCCTTTCTCAACCTTTTCTGAGCCACAGCCCACACCAACATTTTTGTATGTGCATGCAGGCCGCACTCCGGAGAATGACCCCCACCCCTGGAAATAATGTTATCTTGATGCATAAGCAGGTGTGGAAGGTACAATGGACAACACTCGCAATTCAAGAGGCACCAATGATATTTTGCTGAACTTCAGAACACCGGCAAGTAATTTAGAGAGGAAACCTGAATTTTTTTTTACCAATTGCAACCAAAAGTGCAAACTTGAACTCACAGTGCTTCAGGAAGCGGATGGAAAATTCGGAAACTGTCATTGTCAGGAATAGTGACTTATATGCGACAGAATCTGCTCGCCGAAGCCGAGACTTCCAAGTTCATGAAGTCCATCTCCAATTGAGTTTAGTGGGATAGATACCGGAGTTTGGATGCCTTTTATGAGGAGTTCACAATTCGGAGACATGTCTGCAGTCGCGACTCTCAGGCAACTCTCCAGATGGTCATTGGTGAGCCTGTATCTGTGGCTGGACTTGATGAACTTAATTTGCAAGAATAACTGCTTGCATGCATTAGTGCTGCCGAACAGTGAAATCTTCTTCAGGCCAAATGCCATGAGGCTTGGATATTTATCGCTTGGGAAGTATTTGCTACAAAAGTCCTGAATTTGAATGTCTTGAAACTTCAACTCAAGATCAAGGTCCTCTTGTAGTTCTATCAGCTCCGTCTGTAAGTGAGCTGGAGTACCTTCAACATCAACATGGAATGGTGCAAAGAAGATGCCAAGACTGGTTTCTTCTCTGCTGATATCAGCAAAATTGGATTGGAATTCCTGGGTCAGGCCATCAAGCTCAGGAGCAAATCTGTTTCCTTTGCCTGGGAGTCCGTTCCCGAGGACTTTGAGTCGAGTTGGGAAATGAGAAACGCTGTCTCTCTATCGCTACATCTTCCACAACTGCAGATTGTTTCGGAAGGATTTGATGTGGTTGTACAACTCGTGAATCAATTAGCCTCTTTTCTGCAACTTGGTGTTCAAGTCATTGAGATGTGTCGTCATGTCAACAAGGAATGCCAAATTGGCCAGTTACTCTTCATCTTGCAATTCCACAATTGGCTTCACTTTCATGACCATGAAGGTTGATACCTCGCTCCTGTGATCGTAAAAGTGTTCCAACATTTTACCCAATCAGCTTCCCTTTCAGCTCTCCTGACAAATCACACATTCCCACTTTGTCTCACCGAAAGGACTGTTTAGAACCCACCCCCCCAGGCCCCCAATCTACTTTCTCAACAACCCTCTGGAAGAAGTCCTTTCATTCAAGCTTCTGGGTCTCACTATCTGCCATGATCTTTCCGAGGAAAGCCACATTTCCAACCTGGCCTTCAAAGCCAGTCGCCGACTGCGAATCCTCCATCGTGCAAAGTCCTTCCTCGGCCCAGCTGAGCTCCTGACCACATGCAAGGCCTTTTGTCTTCAGCTGGATGGAGTACTGCTCTCCCCTCTGAGTTGTGCTCCTGCCTCTCACCTTTCTCGGCTTCACGCTGTGGAAACCAAGGCATTTAGGATCATTCCTGTGATGAGGCTGAGTCTTTGGGCTCTCACTCTCTCACCGCAGGCAGGTCTGTGGTCTTTCTGTCTTCTACTGTCTCGCTCTCCCCTGCTCTGTCTGCAATTTGTCCCCACCATATTTCCGCAGGGCGCTCAAGGTCTGCCAACAACCTCCTTCTGGTAAATCTACCAAAATCACAAATCACTGCTCATCTTCACTCTTTCATTCCTCTTTTTTTCCGCCTTTGGAATAAACTCCCTCACTCTATTCAATCCCATTCTTCCCTCCAGGCCTTCAAAACAGCTGTTTACCACCAGCTCTTATAATCCCCCATCCAAATCCTCGATCTTTTCTACTCCCATTAACCCACCCCAAGCACACCTCCTTCAAATTCGCTGGTTTCCTTCCTGAAAGTCCCTGTAATGTCCATCTTGGATACCCCATGTTCCCCACCACAACCCTCTCCCTTCCACAGATCTCCTAATGTCTCTGTTCCCCACTGTTTTGTCCGTCCCACTCCCGCCCCTCTTGTCTCATGCCCCCCTTGCTGTGCGTTGTGTGTTAGCTCTCATACGAGCCTCGACAATGTATCTTAAAAAAACAAAAAAAACCCTTAATGATCCAGCGTACGTCAGAATGATGGACGAGATCTTCCTTATTCATATCCAGGTCATCAAGGAAATCCCAGAACTGGCGATGATTCAAAACCCGAAGCTCGACTAAATTGATGCAAGTACAGAATGGGCCGATAACATGCTTGAAATAATGCACCTTGGTGCAGATGTTCTCCTGGGGTCTAACACAGTGGATGAGAGTTAGTTCTTCAGGATCCAAACCATAATCAGTGATCTCTGCTTTAATCCGTGTGACGAGGCCCGTGTTAAAGCCGACCGTATGCTTCTCCCCGTCAGTTGAAATACCATTCAATTTCTCCCGACTTCAGCTCAAAGCGGGCCAATGCAGCTTTCACCTCTGAGAAAAGATCTTTCCTGTCATCACTTTCATTGATTGAAGGGCTCGTAGAGTTCCTCAATGATGGTGAAATCATCGGATAAAGATGGTGGAATCGTCGGAATAAATGATGACTCCTCGGATAAAGATGGCCAGTTGGGCTGTATCCGTTTTATCAGTGCTCTTGCCAACAACTATGGGAAAAGCATTGAACTCTGATACCTCCTTGTCCAATGAATTGCTGATTTGATGTATTTGGGATTTCGTCAACTCTCCCCGCCACATTGCGGTGCACGAAAGACTAATTTTCTCCACGTCCCGACACTTATCCCGGAAGAGTATTTTCACAATGCCAGTGATACAATCCTTCACAAACTCTCCGTCATAGTATGGTTTCACGGAACATCACTCACTCGGACAGTAATGTGAGCGTCGTCCTTCATGTTCTTGAATGGCATATGCTGCCCAAGTAACTTCTTTTTCAATTCCTGTACCTCGTCTTTCCACACTTTCCCCCAACATTTGCTGAAAGTTGCGTGCTTTGAGTCGTAATGTCTCTCGAGATTGCACTGCTTGAAACAGCTCTCTGAGCATATCAAACACAGGGAAGAATCTTTATGTTCGACGAAGATGTATTCTTCCATCCATAGTTTTTTTGGAACACTCGACCTTCATCGCCGATCTTCCTAACCTTATTTGAGGTCGCCATGATCAGATGCAGCTTTCTAACGATTGCAGGCTAATGTTGACTGAACGAGTAGTGATGCTGCTCGACGAACAGCTTGAGGTGGTGGCGACACACACTACGCACGCGATTCTGTATAATCACCACGTGGTGAGAGGGCGGCGTGGGCCAAATTGAATCCAATTTTTGAATCACTCCACAGGCTGCACACAAGCACGTAGGAGGACGCATGTGTCTCACTGGCCGCAGGCTGCCCATGCCTATGTTAGACTTCCATTTGTGCCTAATTAAATTGACATGCTTAATATTAATGCAAAAAGGATGTGAATTGAATTGTCAGTGGATGAAAAAAATTCCATGTTTCACGCGGACAATAAAAAAACAAGCAGTCATAGACTGGTACTTACGAAATCGTCAACTTGACCTCTGACCTTGTCTAATAAAAGCTGTCTCGAGAGAAGGTAGCGACGCAAACCAGAGGTTTCTACGATGATTCTGTACAAAACCATCAAAAATCGAATGTTTGACCTCACTGTGACCTTGATCTTTGACCGATTTTGACCAAAATCTAATCAGCACTAGCCATCACCCTCCTGAATCACGTGGTGTAATTTGACATTGGTGGCTTCTTCCGTTCGAGTTATCGTGCCTACAAACACACACACACACACACACACACACACACACACACACACACACACACACACACACACACACACACACACACACACACACACACACACACACACACACACACACACACACACACACACACACACACACACACACACACACACACACACACACACACACACACACACACACACACGACGGAAGTCATCAATATACTTACGAAATCTAAAGATTTCGGAAGTAATAATGAAATGAAATGTTAGGATAACCGAGAACTGTTTCCGTCCATTTAAGCGCACCGTCCAGTTATCCCTGAATTTTGCAATTGCATTTTCACTTCCAGTGTTCCCATCCCCAACATTTATTGAAACTGTTACCTTTTAATTCATGTGTGTGCGTTTGAGTCATGATCTCGCGTCCTCCTGCGTAACTAAACCCCCTTCACTGCCAAGCTGACCGTGCTCGCTTGAACATCTCTGCAGTTAAAATTGGCAATGAAACAACCGCATTGTGTTGGATTATCCACATACGTGCAAAGTTTTGCCTCCATTATAATTATTTTCCAACTGTGCCGTGTCGCCCATTACAAATAAGGGTGTTTCAAAAATTAGTTTGAATTCTCTTCTCATATTAAGGAAATAAAAAAAACATTGGATTAAGAATCTCTTTTTTTTGTACATTGTGCAAATATAAATTGTTTACTTAAACTGCTTTAACCATTAAAAGTCTACCACCCCCCCCCAAAAAAAAATAAAAAACCAACTGAAAAGTTGGGTAAACTCATTCAACATGAGAACAAAATTTTCAATAAACAATATTTTGAAATTTTTTTTTTTTTTTTTTTTTTTTTTTTGTATACCTTGGTCGAGGCTCGTATGAGAGCTAACACACAACTCACAGCAAGGAGGCATGAGACAAGAGGGGCGGGAGTGGAAGGGACAAAACATTGGGGAACAGACACAGGTGAACTGTGGAAGGGAGAGGGATGGGGATGGGACGGGGAACATGGCGAGGGGAAGATGGACATTAAAGGGACTTTCAGGAAGGAAAGCAGGAGAATTGAAGGAAGTGGGCTTGGGTGGATTATCGGGGGTAGAAAAGATCGAGGATTTGGATGGGGGAAGATAAGAGGTGGTGGTGAACAGCTGTTTTGAAAGCCTGAAGGGAAGAATGGGAAAGAATAGAGTGAGGAAGTTTATTCCAAAGGCGGGAAAAAAGAGGAATGAAAGAGTGAAGATGAGCAGTGAAAATACCCTTATTCTCAGTAAACTACATAAATACGAACTGAAAACACCAAGTCGAACCACCTAACTTGCCGAGGCAGCAGGACACAAATCAAGTCCCATCACAGCACTTGCTGCACAACCTGCCAGCAACAAGTGTCACCTGCAACTTCTCCATGTAAATGTGTATCGTGTAGCGCCACCTCCAGGTGAGAGAGGGTATTACAAGTGTCCACCATTTGCAATGCAGTATTCCTGTCTCCACGTTTTCCAGTGCAGTGAGGTGTTTTGAATTATAAACCTAGTAGGTATGTTGTTGCTTCATGCAAGTAACCCAGGTTATTTGTTTTTGTCTACACAGAGCAGTCAGTTTCCTATACACTGCCCAAATAAAGGTATGCGTCAAAAGAACGTGCTGCATGCTTGGAACAAGATCGCCTGTAGGGCGGGTGCTCTGCTCGTATATATAAAGCCATGTTATCAGACACTCCGCAAACCGGCACATTCTACCAACCGGCACACGAGGGATCTCAATTAAGTTCACACATGACCATATAGCTGACTCACCGATTAATTACCCCATCAAAAGAGGTAGAAAACAACAAAACACGATACAGAGAAAATGAGGAATTTCTTTTGACAACCTTTTGTCACAGCCTTATGGTTCAAGAGCTGCGTCCATCCATCGTCGATCCACAACATTGGAGGTGCCACGAAAATCTCGTCTTCTCAAAACATCAGGCATTTACTTCCTTGCTTTTGAAAACCATTTGGTGACATTTCATGAGTCAAGGTTCAAGGTAGCAAAAAAAACAGGAACTAATCCATGTCCTAATCATCGCCATGACTCATCTGGCTCTATCCGCCCAACGACAAATCACAGAATCTCCAATCTAGGGTAGAACAATTAAGTGAAAACTCGGGAAGAAGAAAAAAAAGGTTCGGTTTCCAAAGCATTATGGCTTCTGTTACCCCATCGAGCAGTACTGATGGGAAGAGGAAGATGATTGTTCTCACAGTTAACCAGAAGATTGGCATACAGGAGACTGGAGAAGGGAGACAATATAAATGCGTTGATGTGCAAGTAGAACGTCGGATCGTTAACCATCTTCGACATCAAGGCCCACAAGGACAAGTTACTGGAATTGCACACCAATTCAGAGACAGCCAAAGCTGCTGACAAGCACCATACTCTACTCTACAAAGATGAAGCAGCAAGATAAAGTTCTGTATGAATGGTTTATACTGTACTGTACTGTACTGTACTGTAATAATGTTATGATTGTTGGGAGGGATTGGTGAGGGGAGAGGGGTTGTGGGGAAATAGACATTCCCATAGAACAGATAGAAATGCATTGAGTAGCATGGTCCATGTTCAAGTAGTTAGCCAATCTCGATGTAATATGTAGGGACACGTCAGCTTAAGGATTGTCTTGTTTTAATGTACGCCATACAGGGGGTGGTGTGTGGTAATTATGAATTAGGAATTATGGTGAAGAAAATTGTACGTATAACCCCCTTGTAATGACTCACCAGGTGGAATCGGGTGGCTTGGGACTCTGCCAGGCAGAGGAGGGAGAGAGCGAGAGAGCGAGAGAGCGAGAGAGCGAGAGAGCGAGAGAGCGAGAGAGCGAGAGAGCGAGAGAGCGAGAGAGCGAGAGAGCGAGAGAGCGAGAGAGCGAGAGAGAGAGAGAGAGAGAGAGAGAGAGAGAGAGAGAGAGAGAGAGAGAGAGAGAGAGAGAGAGAGAGAGAGAGAGGAGCCTGGATAGCTCAGATTCGGTATGTGAAAGGACGGTGGAGCTCTGAAGAAAAATAGGTGAAAAAGGATCGAGCTTGGATGAGACCGAGTTTAGAGAAGGAGAACTTTGGTGCTGAGGTGTTGTTGGTGCTGAGAACTGACTGAGGAGAGCCTAGTTCTGAGAGGAGAAGGTTCTGAGGAGAACGAGTTGTGAGGACAGCTCTGAGGAGATCATTCTGATTGCCTGCCTTCATGCAGAGCCTGTTCATCATCCTGTCCATCACCTTCTCATCATCTGCTTGTAGTTGCTCCACACCCATTCTCCCCACCCCTCCCCCTTCCCCCGCTACCACAAGAGCTGAATTACCGGTTTTGTCCCATTCCTGTCTGTGATTGAGTCTGGAGTGAGACGCCTTAGTTTCTTTGGATTTCTTTTATTCTTATTGTATATTAGTATTTATTATCAATTTGGTGTTTCCCCTTTCTTCCACATCCCAACCCGCCGTCGTCTCCTCGTGACCACCATTCCCTGATTTATCTCGTTGCTTTGGGAATATTCCCGTTTGTTTTACAGAATTAAGGTTCTCGTGTCTCCACTCAGTTCTCATGTGTGCAAACCTGCCATTAATTAAATGCAGTCTGAGGAAGTAAAAAAAGCTTATTCGGCTCATTCATCCAGCGTCGGTGTTAATTGACCTGAACACGCCAATAATGTTATTATTTAATAGATTTTTCACAGGCAAAGTTAAATAAGTTGTTATTTTGTACCATTTTATGTAACATTTAGATCATGTATTTAACGTATTTGATTAATATTTGATCAAAGTCCATTGGGTGCCGGATAACACAGCATTTACTGTCCACAGTTTATATATATATATATATATATATATATATATATATATATATATATATATATATATATATATATATATATATATATATATATATATATATATATATATATATATATATATATATATATATATATATATATATATATATATATATTGTTGTGGTTACCAGATTCGCAAACCACCATTCAGGTCCCTTAGGTGAGGTATCTCGGTAAGTGCATGTGTAGTTAGGCCCAAACCCGTTGTCTAGTGGGAATACATGTCATTTATACGTGCTGCGACTCTTCAGGATAGCCGTTTTTCTTTTACTATCTTTATTTTGGACCAATCGCCACCATCACAACCACAACAACAACCACCAACCACAACGCCGCTTCACCACAACCGCCACGACCTTTACCGTCACAACTCGCCACCATCGCATCACCGTCATCTCGCGCCACTCATGGGCACCGATGCTGGACTCGTGTAGGGCGCACGTTGAACAGCGTGTACAAAATCACGGATTTTCTGCTTCAAAAACGGATCCAAAACGACACACGCCCACTTTTTGCCGTCCAATCGGTGAGCGAGGGGCGAATTGGCCCCGCCCCCAGGGCGATCGATATATGCAAATTTGTGGATCAAAAAGCCTTCACGCCCACTTTTTGTCGGGCCAATGGGGAGCGAGGTGAAAGGTCAAAGGGAGGGGGTCAAAGGCGAAGTTACGGGGGGGGGATAAAAGGACGGTGTTCGTCAGCCAAAGGAGTAGTAAAGGTCGGAACGAGGCGAAGGAGTCGGAACAGAGAGTCAAGACTTCGCGGGCGGTGGAGCTGCTCGTCGTGTGCGTTAAAAGTCGGAACGGAGGGGACGAGCTGTGGAGAGGCGGCGAGGGCGGACGAGGGGTGCTCGCGTCGTGCAGGGAGCTGCACCCCTGGGAGGCCGACAGCGCGACCTGGCCGAGGTGGAGACGCTCGTCGCATATAATAAAGATCCTCTATGCCCCGAGCATCAGCAACCCCCTCCTGTTTCCCCCCGCGCTGAGATAGTGCGACCAAGGGGCCCCCGTTCCCACCCCCTGCCAGGCACTGTCCACGAGGCCCGCGGGTTGCGGGGCCATCGCCGCTCCGCGTCTCATCACCAGACGGGTAGGCCCGACCAGGTCTCGGCCCCAGGCCTACCTCATTCTTGAGGGTATTTCTTTTCCTTGGTTTTGGGTATGTGTTGTCGGCGCCGTCTGTGAAGTAGAATTGTATAAGTGTTGCCGTGTGCTCGGTAGTCGGTATTAGCTCTGCACTGTGTTTTCACTTTTATGTTTGCTTTTTGTGTAAATGGAATTGTGTTTTCTTTTTTGTGTGCATTTGGTGGAATTGTATTTGTGTGCTTCCCGTGTGCCGAGAATAAACGTGCTTTATTGTTGAACTGTTCTCCCGCTTCGCTTCGTCTTTTCCTCCATTGAACCCCCATCTTGCTTCACGTAAAGGGTTGGTAGTGGGCTGAATACGCCCGATAATTAATCGAACCGTCGAGGTCGACGATAACACCGCTCGGTTATTCTGATAGTACGGAACGGGTCGCTTAAGTGGCCCGTGTCCGAAGTCGACCTGCGGCGAGGTGCGATCGCCCGGTCTACCCTCCGCGTGGGTACTTAGGTAGTTCGAATTTGGCGAGCAACCCTATCCCACGCGGGGGCTGATTGGCTCGATCGCGGTGAGACCGAAAGGTCCACCCGTGACTGGTTCCCGGCGTTAGTCCGAGAGGGTCACGACTGGATTGTCCGTCCGGTGGGCGACGCGCCGCGATTCGAGTTACGTGGCCGTCGCACGCCGGCGGGCGCGAAGACCGCAACACTGGTGTCAGAAGTGGGATACAAATTCATCGCCCTCCTCGCGGCACTGGTATCGGAGAACAGGAAAACAGGCTCTCCTGTCTCCGGCTAAATTCACGGGAATCGGTCCAGGGGTGAGAGAAGCGACCCCCGATTCCCTCCAAATTACGAGCGAGCGAAATTAACCCTTCACGAGAAGCAAGATGGCGTCTCAAGGCGAGCGGGAGCCGGGGGTATTAGAAATGTATATGTGTAATAATGTAGAGTCCATGGTCCAGGATGGAATCCCCGAGCAGGAAATGTTGATTGTGCAGGAACACGGACTCGCCCAACTGAACCCAGGGCCCGAGGTGGGTGCGGCAGCGGCCGCGGTGTATGACACCTCCCCCCCCCTCTCCACCAAGACCCTTCCCCAACCCTTGCCGAAACGGCTCAGCTGAGTGCATCCAACATGGCCCAGCTATGCGCCATGCTGGCGGCAATGAACGAAAAGATGAATGCGAAAATGATCGAAAAAATGGATGCAAACACAAATGAAATGAAAAACGAAATGAAAGGCATGAACAAACAAATGATCGAAAAGATGGATGCGAATATGAAGAACGAAATGAAAGGCATGAACGAAAAGATGGATGCGAATACACAAAAAAATGGATGCAAACACAAATGAAATGAAAAACGAAATGAAAGGCATGAACGAGAAGATGGATACAAATACAAATGAAATGAAAAACGAAATGAACAAGCAAATAAACGGAATGGAAGCAAACATGAAGGAAGAAATGAAAGAGCTACGGGGTGAGACGCAGAACATGGGAATGAGCCTGAAAGGAAGCTTGGAAGAACTAAAAAACGAAATGAAAAAGGAAGTCGACACGATACGAGCGGAGGTGACCGGGTTAAAAGAGAAAGTAAAAGGAGTGGGAGTCGCAATGGAAGAAAGTAAACAAGAGAGGGTAAACGAAATAAAGACGGTGGTGGGAAAAATAGACAAAGTAGGAAAAGGATTGGGAGAAGTAAAACAGGGACAAGACCAAATAAAGGAGGAAATCGGGAGGAACACGATGGCGATAGAGGAATTAAAAAGAGAACAAGGGAAAATAAAGGAGGGATTGGGAGCCGTGAAGGAGGACTGTGAGAAAAGACATCGGGAAATGACAGACAAAGTTGAAAACCTGCGAAAGGAGGTAAAAGCGGAGACACAGAAAGGATTAAAGAAGGTGGCGGAGGAATGTAGAAAGAGACATGAGGAGGTAATTAATGAAATGGAGCGGAAAGCCGGAGAAAAGACAGAGGAACTGGGGGAGCAGATAGGAAAAAACCGGGGCGAGACAGAAGAGCAGTTTAGGACAACGAGGGAGGAAATATCCAAGACAAATAAGATGGTGACACAGGTACAAGGGGAGGTGGAGCAAATAAGAGAAAAAGTCGGGGAACTGTCGTTAGGAACGATAGGGGAGGAAATAAATGGGGTAATAAAGGGGAAAATGGAGGAAATGGAGAAGAGACTGACGGATAGGGTGGAGGCCCGGTGTGAGAAGCAGGGTGGCCTCCTTCGGGAACAGGGGGAGAGGATATACTCCCTCGAGGCGGATCGTGCCCAGGGGGGGCCGGTGTCACAGGGCGGAGGAGGAGGCTTGCCCGATGCGGGGGTGAGCATGCCAAGCTTGGGGAGGGTAGAGACCGCGGGGTCTTTTGGCCTAATGGGGGTACCCGGAATGACTGTTCCAGGGGGTGTGCAGAGTGTGAGTCCAATGGCTTGGGAGAATAAGCGGGACGACGCGGGGCACGGACAGACGCAGACAAGGGTGGTGGAGCCCCCGGGCAAATGGCTCGGACCCTGCGGGAGTGAGGCACCGTTGGGACTAGGGAGGTACACTCCTCCCGGAGTCCCTAGGGAACGGGAGGAGACCTCGAAAGAACCGAGGGTGCCGCTACCCCCGTACGATGGCAAGACGGACTTGAGGGCATATATGGCCCAGTTCCAGTGTGTTGCCAGAGGCAATGGCTGGAACGAGGTGCAGGGTGTGGCACAACTCACAGCGGCCCTGCGTGGCGTGGCTTTGGAAGTCCTGACCACGGTACCCAGTGAGGGGCGACCCCGTAGGATCTCCATTCGGCCCTAAAAACCGATTTGGCATGGACCAGCAGAGCGAGCTTGTTAAAGCTCAGCTCAACGGGCGCAAACGACGTCCCCAGGAATCACTGGGAGAATTGGCACATGACATTCGCCGCTTGGTGGGGATCGCGCACACCAACATGCCGCCGGAGTACCGGGAGGAGATTGCCCTGGACCATTTCCTTCGAGCAATAGGGGGCACCGATGTCGGAGCATTGCTCACCGTATGGCGCCCGGACAACCTCCAGAAGGCGGCTGATACTGCTGCCTGCTGGGAGGCAGCCAGAACGCCATTGGGAGGGGCTGGGCGCCATGCGGTGGCAGTCCGACAGGTGGACCCCGTGCACGACAGTGCGCTGGGAGCCGGGGCAACCCTGGGCGACCAAGCGCGAGTGGAAAGGATGGTGCAGGGCATGTTCGACCGCCGGTTCGGGAGACCTGTGGAGAGGCGGTCGGGCCCGGGAAGGGCGGGAGATGGGCCATCGGAGGGTACCCCAATTCGGAATGGAGGGGGGTATAATTCGGCGTACTGGAGGCAAACACCTTACCAGAAGAGGTGTTATAATTGTGGCGCAGGGGACCACCTGCAGCGGAGGTGCAACGCCCCGCGCAGGGAAAGGCCCCCGCGAAGAGAAGAGCCACAGCCCCCTAGACCACCAACTCCGCCCCGGGTCAATAGGGATAGCCAGGCCCAACCATCCCCCCCCCACCAGTCCCCGGGAAACTAAGAAGTGCCGAACATGTAGGGCCGTGTTCGGCAGACTCAGACGGAGAAGAGCCCTCAGAACTGCGACAGGTCATCCGTTGTGGCCAAATTGGCAAAGGTAGCTTAACAATTCGGTGCAAGATTGCCGGCGTAGGGGTAGACGCCGTGGTGGACACAGGAGCAAGCGCCACGATCATCAGCCCTGTGGTCCTTGATTCGAGTGTAGACGGTTGGGATGAGATCCACCGTCTGCAAAACCATAGTTTGCAGCTAGCTACCGGGGCAACGGCCCCTATCATAGGACGTGGTTTCGTGTCGTTTAAATTGGGCACTGTGAAAACCAAGATAGAGGTTTGGGTGGCAGAGGTGTACGACCCATGTCTAATAGGGTTGGATGTGCTGACGGCCGGTGGTTGTAAGATCGACTTGGGCCGGGGGGTCATGCAGTTGGGTGGTGAGGAGTTGCCGTTAGGAGGCGTGAGCACGGATGAGAGGGTGGAGCTGGAGGCTCCTGACTCCGTGGTCATTCCCCCGGGTGCCGAGGCGGTGGTCCCGGCCCGGTGGCGAGCACCCCCAACGTGGCAGGGCCCCTGCGGCCTAGCGGAACTACCGGCAGGGCCGTCAACCCCGGGCTTAGTCGTGGGCCGCACCCTGGTAAGTACCGACGGGCCAGTAGTGCCCGTACGGGTGATAAATGTTAGCACGGAACCACGCACTATCAGGAAGGGCACGAAGGTGGCAGATTGCATCCCAGTAAAAGAGGTCGCAGAGCTGAGGGACGATAACGTCGAGCCGGACCGGCCCCAGAAGGAGTCTCCAGACTCGATTAGGAACTGGCCCGGTCCCATTTGTGAGATGGTAAATCGGAGTAGTGTAGATTTGGAGGAGGCCCAGCGGGAGGCCTTATACAAGCTGGTCGACCGACACATCGGGATCTTCTCCTTGTCACCCGAGGATATTGGACGTACGGGCCTGGTGCAACATCAGATCCACACCAATGGGGCCCGGCCGGTCCGTCAGCCTGCTCGAAGGCTCCCATGGAGCAAAAGAGAGGAGGCTGATGAACAGGTTGAAAAGATGCTCAATGCAGGTGTCATCGAGCCCTCGGGAAGTCCTTGGATGTCACCAGTTGTGCTGGTTAAAAAGAAGGATGGGACCACGCGTTTCTGTGTGGACTATCGCCAGCTGAACAACGTGACACTCAAAGACTCCTATCCCCTGCCTAGAATTGACGATACCCTCGACGCCGTTGCAGGCTCTAAATGGTTCTCAACTTTGGACCTCAAGAGTGGGTATTGGCAGGTGGAGATGGATAAGACGGGGAAGGAGAAAACGGCATTTTCCACAGGGAAGGGACTGTATCAGTTCACTGTGATGCCGTTCGGTTTGTGTAACGCCCCCGCCACCTTTGAGAGACTGATGGAGCGTGTACTCGGCGGCATGCCGTGGCAGTCATGCCTGGTGTATCTGGATGACGTCCTGGTACACGCTAAAACATTCACCCAGGAGATAGCCAATTTGGACCAGGTGTTTGGGCACCTCAGGCAGGCAGGGCTGAAATTGAGCCCAGAGAAATGCACTTTGTTCGCGACAGAGGTGGCCTATCTCGGACACGTGATAGGCCGCGAAGGGGTGAAGACCGACCCCGGAAAAATTACAGCGGTAGAGGAGTGGCCCGTACCTACAACTGTCAAACAGGTGCGGGGCTTTTTGGGACTTTGCTCCTACTACCGGCGTTTCGTGGCAAACTTTGCGGAGATAGCCAGGCCCCTTCACCGGTTGACGGAGAAGGGGTTGAGATTTAATTGGACGGAGGAGTGCCAGGAGGCCTTCCTCAAATTAAAGGGGTGTTTGACATCCGCACCTGTTTTAGCGTACCCCACCGATGACGGGATGTATACCCTGGACACGGATGCAAGCCAGGAAGGATTGGGAGCAGTCTTGTCTCAGACACAGAGGGGCGTGGAAAGAGTGATCGCGTATTACAGTCGGGCCATGAGTAAGCCCGAACGAAATTATTGCGTAACTCGTAAGGAACTATTGGCTATGCTGTCTGCCGTGAGCCATTTCCACCCGTACTTGTACGGGAGGAAATTTTTGGTTCGAACTGACCATTCCTCCTTGCAATGGCTCTTACGGTTCAAGGAACCGGAGGGCCAAATTGCAAGGTGGTTGGAAAAATTGCAGCAGTACGATTTCAGTGTGGTCCATAGAGCCGGTAAGGCTCATGGGAATGCCGATGCGCTCTCTCGACGCCCCTGTCTGAGGGAAAACTGCAAATATTGTACGAGACATGAGGAGAGGGACCAATTGGCAGACGCCTCCCGAAACTCCCAGTCCGTGCGGCCCGGATGGTAGGCCCAACTTTGCCACTAACCGCAGGAGAGGAATTTGGTGGATTGGCATGGAGCACGGCCCAGCGGGAAGACCCCGTGCTAGGGCCAGTGTACAAATGGGTCCAGGAAAACAGGAGGCCCAGTGGGGAGGAAATCGCCCCATTCGGGCGCGAACAAAGGCATACTGGGCTCAGTGGAGGACCCTAGAAATGAGGGACAACATCTTGTATCGCAAGTGGGTGGAGATTCCTTCTGAACAAACTTCTTGGCTGGTGATAGTCCCTGATGGGTTTAAGACCCAAATTTTGAAACAGGTGCACGGTACCCGCGCCGGCGGCCATTTGGGCAGGACCAAAACAAAATCTCGGGCCCGCCGGCGGTTCTATTGGGTTAACATGGGGCGCGATGTACAGGACTGGTGTCGAGCATGCGACGCCTGTACTGCAAAAAAGGGACCGCCACAGAGGATGAGGGCCCCACTCCAACTACATCAGGTTGGGGCTCCCCTGGAGCGAGTGGCCATGGACATTTTGGGACCACTGCCCCCACTCGCCAGGGTAATAAGTACGTCCTCGTAATTATGGACTATTTCACCAAATGGCCAGAAGCCTTTGCCCTTCCCAGCCAGGAAGCAGGGGTTGTGGCCAAGGCCTTCGTAGAAGGATTTACATGCCGGTATGGGATTCCGCAGGAGCTGCACACGGACCAGGGACGAAATTTTGAGAGTGAATTACTAAAAGAGGTGTGCAGGCTCCTGGAAATTCGAAAAACACGGACAACGCCCCTGAGACCACAGTCTGATGGCATGGTGGAGAGGTTCAACAGGACCCTGGTCCAACAGTTGGCCCTCTTCACCGCCACTAACCAGGAGGACTGGGACGAACACCTTCCGTACCTCCTGATGGCCTATCGCGCGTCCCAGCACGGGTCTACCGCATGTAGTCCGGCGCTGTTGATGTATGGACGGGAGCTGAGAAGCCCCGTCGATTTATTGTGCGGTCCGACGCCTGAGCGGCTTGATAGGCCCCCGGGGGAGGGCTATGCCCGTCGGTTGGAGGAGGGCTTGGAGAAGGTCCACGCCTTCGCACGACACCAGCTCCAACAGGCGGGCATAAAAATGAAGCGCAGGTACGACCACCGGAGCCAGGTGAGCAAATACCCACCGGGGGCAAAGATTTGGTTCTTTAACCCCCGGCGAAGGAAGGGCAGATGCCCGAAGCTCACCTCACCTTGGCAGGGCCCGGGGTTGTCCTGGCGCAAGTCAGTGACGTGGTCCTAAAAATTAAAATGGGACCACGAGCCCTCCCTCGGATCGTCCACGCGGACCGCCTGAGGCCTTACAAGGGCGACCTTACGCCCTCATGGATATGTCTTGCCGGAGGAGTCGGTGCTGGAACAGCCGCTCCCGCAGAGGCGCAGGGCTCTCAGAGTCTTGCGACGAGTTCACGAGCCCAGTAGGAAGGGAGGAAATTCCCCCCCTGGGAAATTGATTAATGGGATTATTTGGAGACAGAGACAGACTTATGAATGTGTAGAGGGGACGTAGCTTAGCTACGTAGTGTTAAAAGGAACGTGCTGTAGTTTAAGGGACGACGTGGGAGCACGAGTTAGTTAGGGGAGGTAGTTAGGAGGATGGCAGAGTTCAGTGGTGTGTGTGTTGAAGAGTTGTTGGTGAGTTGTGAGGTGAGTACTTGGTGAGTGAGTGAGGCCAGCGGGTCTGTGTGTATGGAGCGAATGGGGAATGCATGGTGCGATGAGTGATTGGGGGGAGGAGGGACTCCCGCCCAAGGGACCCCGGGGTCAGAGTAAAGTGAGTTAGGGGGTTAGTCAAATTTACAAACGGAGGTCGTTTTGCTGTTGGTGGGAATGTAGGCTCGAGACCCATTTGGAGGGGTGCAGGAGCCCTGTTGACGGGCTTGGGAGCGTGGCTGCGAAAGGTGAGTATCGCTGAGTGGGTACCCCGGGCACCAGGCTAGTCGGCCGCGGTAGGCCAAGGGCCCATGGGGGGCCGGGATAGCGTAGTGGGCACGGGTGCGCCTGCTTGGTGCGGGGGCCCGGGGCGCCATTAGCCGCGTGGGCAGTGTTGTGGGCACGGGTGACCCTCGGAAAGGGGCCCGGGAGGCCGGCCTGCCACGTGTGCGTTTCAGGGGAGGTGCCATGGCGGGCACTCCCCGGTGTTAGGGAGCTGGTAGGCTCGGAGGCAGTGTAGTGCCCGGGGGTGCCATCGTCGGAGATTCGGCAGAGGGTCGTGCCTGCCAAAGGGAGCCACGTGTCCCAGCCAGGAGACCGTGTGAGGGCACGGAGAGAAAATTGGGGGGCGAGGCCCGAAATTGAGAGGACACCAACACAGGCGACGGGAATCTGGGTTGTTAGAACCAATAGTTTAAGCGAGAGGCGCTTGTTGAAAGCCCCGGGGTAGTTTAACAGTTAAATGGTTAGGATAGATTAGGAGATGTACCCCTCCGCACCATCCATCCCCTCGCTGTCATTGTGGGCCGCTGGACCCACTTTGGTTAAGATCGCCGAACTCTGGGGAGGCCATTCTGAGGCTTCGTTGGGCCTCGACACAGGACGTTAGCTCTCCCTTATTCCCCTCCGGGAAGGGAACGTAGGGGTTGGGAGTAGGCTAGGTGACAGGATAGGTTAGCCGAACAAGGACGATAAAGGGGGTTAGGGGACGATTTATAGTGGGGAAGTAAAAATAAAAACAACAAAAAAATAAGTTGGGGCTAAATTGGGGTTTGACAAATTAAGGGAGTGGGTATGTACAGTGACAGGCAAAGGCGATAGGTTGGGAGGGAGACGGGTAGGTAGGTCCGAGCCCGCCTTCCAAGTGGCCAGCACCACCGCACTCCCTCCACCAACTTCCACTGACGGCAAAGGCTGGCCAACTTCATCGGCTGGCCGTGTTTTGCTTCAAGGCGGAGGCCGGCCAACTTCATCGGCAGCTGTTGTTTTGCTGCAAGGCCTGTGCCATCGGCTGGCCGTGTTTGCTTCAAGGCCTGTGCCGGCCAGTTCATCTGCTGGCTGTTTTTCTTCAAGGCCTGTGCCGGCCAGTTCATCTGCCGGCTGTGTTTGCCTGCAGCGGCCTTCTTCTGCGGGCTGCGTTTGCCTGCTGCCTTTGCCATGCCATGCCCACTGCCCCTGTTCACCAGCCCCCGTTCAATTTTTGCTTTGCCCCCCCCCCCTGTTCATTTCCATGTGCGCCAGGATCCGCAAGGCAACAGTTTGCAAGCTGCGAGAACTGCCCTGTTGGCAGCTACAACACGGGCCTGCAGTGGCGGCCCGTGCACCGTGTTTGCGTTCATGCATCCATTCGTTGTGCTCATTGCGTGTGCCACTTGAGCTGGCACGGAGACTGCGTTGTGCAGCCCAAGCACCGTTGTGGTTCACTGCGTTCAGTTCAAAAGGGAAGGCCTTGGACTGCGTGTGAGCAGCCAGCCACGTTCCGTCACCTGCATTGTTTGAGTCAGAGACTGCATGTGGGCAGCCTGGCTCCCTGCGAACTGCTTTCTTTTGCAGAGTTCAATGATCCTGGGCCATGGTTTAGTGTAAAATTTGTAAGTTAAGGTTAAGATGTACTGTAAATATGAGTGCGCCCCCGGCATGTTTGTCTTAGCGCCGGCAATTTTATTTAAGTCGTCCGTGTGAGTGAGTTTGTTTAGATAGTTACGCAGCCCTCAGGTTATTTATTTTGGGGACACGAATACCATGAATGTCGCACTCAGGGATCCGTAGGTAAAGTGTACTAGGGGAAAACTACACATGATGGCACACGAAAATTTGACGACTCGGGACGAGTCTGTAAAAAGGGAAGGGGTAGTGTTGTGGTTACCAGATTCGCAAACCACCATTCAGGTCCCTTAGGTGAGGTATCTCGGTAAGTGCATGTGTAGTTAGGCCCAAACCCGTTGTCTAGTGGGAATACATGTCATTTATACGTGCTGCGACTCTTCAGGATAGCCGTTTTTCTTTTACTATCTTTATTTTGGACCAATCGCCACCATCACAACCACAACAACAACCACCAACCACAACGCCGCTTCACCACAACCGCCATGACCTTTACCGTCACAACTCGCCACCATCGCATCACCGTCATCTCGCGCCACTCATGGGCACCGATGCTGGACTCGTGTAGGGCGCACGTTGAACAGCGTGTACAAAATCACGGATTTTCTGCTTCAAAAACGGATCCAAAACGACACACGCCCACTTTTTGCCGTCCAATCGGTGAGCGAGGGGCGACTGGCCCGCCCCCAGGGCGATCGATATATGCAAATTTGTGGATCAAAGCCTTCACGCCCACTTTTTGGCGGGCCAAGGGGGAGCGAGGTGAAAGGTCAAAGGGAGGGGGTCAAAGGCGAAGTTACGGGGGGGGATAAAAGGACGGTGTTCGTCAGCCAAAGGAGTAGTAAAGGTCGGAACGAGGCGAAGGAGTCGGAACAGAGAGTCAAGACTTCGCGGGCGGTGGAGCTGCTCGTCGTGTGCGTTAAAAGTCGGAACGGAGGGGACGAGCTGTGGAGAGGCGGCGAGGGCGGACGAGGGGTGCTCGCGTCGTGCAGGGAGCTGCACCCCTGGGAGGCCGACAGCGCGACCTGGCCGAGGTGGAGACGCTCGTCGCATATAATAAAGATCCTCTATGCCCCGAGCATCAGCAACCCCCCTCCTGTTTCCCCCCGCGCTGAGATAGTGCGACCAAGGGGCCCCGTTCCCACCCCTGCCAGGCACTGTCCACGAGGCCCGCGGGTTGCGGGGCCATCGCCGCTCCGCGTCTCATCACCAGACGGGTAGGCCCGACCAGGTCTCGGCCCCAGGCCTACCTCATTCTTGAGGGTATTTCTTTTCCTTGGTTTTGGGTATGTGTTGTCGGCGCCGTCTGTGAAGTAGAATTGTATAAGTGTTGCCGTGTGCTCGGTAGTCGGTATTAGCTCTGCACTGTGTTTTCACTTTTATGTTTGCTTTTTGTGTAAATGGAATTGTGTTTTCTTTTTGTGTGCATTTGGTGGAATTGTATTTGTGTGCTTCCCGTGTGCCGAGAATAAACGTGCTTTATTGTTGAACTGTTCTCCCGCTGCTTCGTCTTTTCCTCCATTGAACCCCCATCTTGCTTCACGTAAAGGGTTGGTAGTGGGCTGAATACGCCCGATATTAATCGAACGTCGAGGTCGACGATAACACCGCTCGGTTATTCTGATAGTACGGAACGGGTCGCTTAAGTGGCCCGTGTCGAGTCGACCTGCGGCGAGTGCGATCGCCCGGTCTACCCTCCGCGTGGGTACTTAGGTAGTTCGAATTTGGCGAGCAACCCTATCCCACGCGGGGGCTGATTGGCTCGATCGCGGTGAGACCGAAAGGTCCACCCGTGACTGGTTCCCGGCGTTAGTCCGAGAGGGTCACGACTGGATTGTCCGTCCGGTGGGCGACGCGCCGCGGTCGAGTTACGTGGCCGTCGCACACCGGCGAGCGCAAGACCGCAACAAGATATATATATATATATCTATATATATATATATATATATTTGTATATATATATATATATATATATATATATATTTATATGTATATATATGTATATATATATATATATGTATATATATATATATATATATTGTTGCGGATTCGCACCCGCCGGCGTGCGAACGGCCACGTAACTCGAATCGCGGCACGTCGCCCACCGGACGGACAATCCCGTCGTGACCCTCTCGGACTAACGCCGGGAACTAGTCACGGGTGGACCTTTCGGCCTCACCACGATCGTGCCAATCGGCCCCCGCGTGGGATAGGGTTGCTCGCCAAATTCGACCTACCTAAGTACCCACACGGAGGGTAGACCGGGCGATCGCACCTCGCCGCAGGTCGACTTCGGACACGGGCCACTTTAAGCGACCCGTTCCGTACTATCGGGATAACCGAGCGGTGTTATCGTCGGCCTCGATGGTTCGATTAATTATCGGGCGTTTTAGCCCACGACCAACCCTTTACGTGAAGTAAGATGGAGATTCAATAAAGGAAAAGACGAAGCGAAACGGGAAAACAGTTCAACATGAAGCACATTTATTTCACGATGAACGGAAAGCACACATATACAATTACACCAAAAGCAAATGTAAAAGAAGAAGAAACACAATATTACACAAAAAGCAAATATAAAAGAGAAACACAATGCAGATCTATTACCGACTACGCGAGCACACGGCAACACTTATGCAGTTTTACTTCACAGACGGCGCCGACAACACATATACCCAAAGCAAACGAAAAGGACCACCCTCAAGGATGAGGCGGGCCTGGGGCCGAGACCGCGTCGGGCCTACCCGTCTGGTGATGAGCCGCGAAATGGCGCTGGCGCCCCGACTCCGCGGGCCTCGCTGGGACTGCCTGGTATGGGGTGGGGACGGGGCCCCCTTCTCGCACTATCTCAGCGCGGGGGGAAACAGGAGGGGGTTGTTGATGCTCGGGGGATGGAGCATATCTCCCTGTCTCGGGCCCCGCGACGAGCGTCTCCACCACGACCTCGGTCGCGCCGCCGGCCTCTCCCTCCGCAGCTCCCCGACTCCGACACGAGCACCCCCTCGACCGCCTTCGCCGCCGCCACCTCTCCACAGCTCCGTCCTCTTCACTCTGACTACTACCACTTCTTCCCAGCTCCACCGACAACTCCCCACTGACGAACGCGGTCGTTTATATCCCCCGTGGCCTCGCTCCTTCACCTTCGACCCTTTACCTCAGACCCTTCACCTCTAACTGGCTCCCCATTGGACCGAGGAAAAGTGGGCGTGAATGCTTTTTGATCCATGAATTTGCATATAGCGACCACACTCCAACGTACCTGGAGGCGGGGCCAAATCGCCCCACGCTCACCGATAGGACGGAACAGAAGCGGGCGCGAGTCGTTCCCGATCCGCTTCCTTCGGAAAGGCCGGCGCCCTTGCACCCCCGCTCGGCGCGCGCCCTGCACGAGTCCAGCATCGGTGCCCACAAGCGGCGTGGGAATAGCGGAGATGCGATGGCCGCGAGGGCGAGCCGCGACGGCAAAGGCCGCGGCCGTTGTTGTGAAGCGGCGCCGCGGCCGGCGGTTGTTGTGTGATGGCTGTTGAGACGTGGTTGGTGGTGGTAGTAATGGCGGCTGGTCCAAAATAAAGATAGTAAAAGAAAAACGGCTATCCTGAAGGGTCGCAGCCCGAGTGAATGACATTTATTCCCTCTAAACAACGGGTTTGGGCCTAACTACACATATACTTACAGAGATATCTCACCTAAGGGACCTGAATGGTGGTTTGCGAATTTCGTCAACCACAACACTACCCCCTCCCCTTTTTACAGACTCGTCCCGAGTCGTCAAATTTTCGTGTGCCATCATGTGTAGTTTTCCCCTAGTACATTTTACCTACGGATCCCTGAGTGCGACATTCATGGTATTCGTGTCCCCAAAATAAATAACCTGAGGGCTGAGTAACTACCTAAACAAACCCACTCACACGGACGACTTAAATAAAATTGCCGGCGCTAGGACAGACATGCCGGGGGCGCACTCATATGTACAGTACATCTTAACCTTAACTTACAAATTTTACACTAAACCATGGCCCAGGATCACTGAACTCTGCAAAAAGAAAGCAGTTAGCAGAGAGCCAGGCTGCTCGCATGCAGTCTCTGACTCAAATAATGCAGGTGACAGGGAACGTGGCCGGCTGCTCACTCGCAGTCCAAGACCTTCCCTTTTTAACTGAACGCAGTGACCCACAACGGTGCATGGGCTGCACAAACACAGTCTCCGTGCCAGCTCAAGTGGCACACGCAATGAGCACAACGGATGGATGGATGAATGGATGCACGCAAACACGGTGCACGGGCCGCCACTGCAGGCCCGTGTTGTAGCTGCCAACAGGGCAGTTCTTGCAGCTTGCAAACTGTTGCCTTGATCCTGGCGCACATGGCAATGAACAGGGGGGGCAAAGCAAAAATTGAACGGGGCTGGTGAACGTGGGCAGTGGGCATGGCAAAGGCAGCAGGCAAACACAGCCCGCAGAAGAAGGCCGTTGCAGGCAAACCCAGCTGGCAGACGAACTGGCCGGCACAGGCCTTGAAGTAAAACAGCCAGCCGGCAGATGAAATGGGCCGGCACAGGCCTTGCAGCAACACAGCCAGCAGATGAAGTGGCCGGCACAGGCCTTGAAGCAAAACACGGTCAGCCGATGGCACAGGCCTTGCAGAAAACAGCTGCAGACGATCCAGCCTGCACAGGCCTTGCAGCACAACAACAGCTGCCGATGAAGTGGGCCGGCCTTTGCCTTGCAGCAACGCAGCCAGCAGATGAAGCTGGCCAGCTTTTGCCGTTCAGTGGAGGTTGGTGGAGGGAGTACGGTGGTGCTGGCCACTCAGAAGGCGGGCTCGGACCTACCTACCTGTCTCCCTCCCACCTATCGCCTTTGCCTGTCACTGTACATACCCACTCCCTTAATTTGTCCAAACCCCAATTTAGCCCCAACTTATTTTTTTATTTTTACTTCCCCACTATAAATCGTCCCCTAACCCCCTTTATCGTCTTTGTTCGGCTAACCTATCCTGTCACCTAGCCTACTCCCAACCCCTACGTTCCCTTCCCGGAGGGGAATAAGGGAGTGCTAACGTCCTGTGTCGAGGCCCAACGAAGCCTCAGGATGGCCTCCCCAGACTTCAGCGATCTAACCCAAAGTGGGTCCAGCGGCCCACAACGAGAGCGAGGGGATGGATGGTGCGGAGGGGTACACTTCCTATCTACCCTAACCATTTAACCTGTTAAACTACCCCGGGGCTTTCAACAAGCGCCTCTCGCTTAAACTATTGGTTCTAACAACCCAGATTCCCGTCGCCTGTGTTGGTGTCCTTACAATTTCGGGCCTCGCCCCCCAATTTTCTCTCCGTGCCCTCACACGGTCTCATGGCTGGGACACGTGGCTCCCTTTGGCAGGCACGACCCTCTGCCGAATCTCCCGCTATGGCACCCCCGGGCACTACACTGCCTCCGAGCCTACCAGCTCCCTAACACCGGGGAGTGCCCCCCATGACACCTCCCCTGAAACGTACACGTGGCAGGCTGGCTTCCCGGGCCCCTTTCCGAGGGTCACCCTGTGCCCACAACACTGCCCACGCGGCTAATGGCGCCCCGGGCCCCCGCACCAAGCAGGCGCACCCGTGCCCACTACGCTATCCCGGCCCCCCCCCCCATGGGCCCTTGGCCTACCACGGCCGACTAGCCTGGTGCCCGGGATACCCACTCAGCGATACTCACCTTTCGCAGCCATGCTCCCAGCCTGTCAACAGGGCTCCTGCACCCCTCCAAACAGGTTTCGAGCCTACTTCCCCACGAACAACAAAACGACCTCCATTTTTCAATTTAACTAACCCCCTAACTCAATCTACACTGACCCCGGGGTCCCTTGGGCGGGAGTCACTCCTCCCCCCAATCACTCATCGCACCATGCATTCCCCATTCGCTCCACTCACACAGACCCGCTGGCCTCACTCACTCACCAAGCACATGCTTCCACTTCACTCACCAACTCTTCAACACACACACCGCTGAACTCTGCCATCCTCCTAACTACTTCCCCTAACTAACTCGTGCTCCCACGTCGTCCCTTAAACTACAGCACGTTCCTTTTAACACTACGTAGCTAAGCTACGTCCCCACTACACATTCACTGTCTGTCACTGTCTTCAAATAATCCCATTAATCAATTTCCCAACCTAAATCTGACTACAATCCCTCTAACTAATCCATTCCACGGGCCCCATGAGGACTTACCCCTGCCCCATGGAGCCGGTCTAGCTAAGCTAACCCTTCCCCCTAACTAGTTTCACCCTGTGCCCTGGTCAAGGGGGTCTTCCACCCCTTGCCCAGGAATCCTGTGCACCCAAAAGTGAGGCTTGCTTTTTCCCTTTTTTTTTCCACATGCGCAGCACCAGCGCGGCAACTCACAGCTCGCGCACTTTGCACCTGCCCGTGACGTCACGCAGCTGCACGTGTACCTCGTCCCTCCTTGGATGGTACCATCCGGCAGGGATACCCCTCCTGCCGGATTCCAACCCCACGTGCAGCCATGGCGTCACCGTGCGCATAAAAAAAAACACAAGCCCCACGTCTCGAGGGGTTCCCCACGCGAACACATGTGCTTTGCCCGTTGGAGCTTAACACACACGATCGCGTGGAGAACCCGTCCGGTCCAAATCCGTAATCCTGCCTAAACTTTGTCCGTCCGCGGGATCGGCAAATCCACCGCGTGCGTTTCCGGACCGGGACTTCACTCTCGTAAGCGAGCACGTGGGGGCCTCGTGCGTTACACAGCACGGACCTCGTGCTCACTGCTGGGTGAACCCGGCACGGTCCCCGAAACAACTACAGCCGCTACTTGGCTTTCTTTCCTCACATGTCGCCGTCGTCGCCATTCGACACACGCACTCCCGCGTGTTACGACGCTCACACACCTCACCATTAAACTCACCCCGGGAGACGCGGCTGCATGTTCACACATGCCCACCGACATCTCCCTTACATACCGCTCTCTCACACACACGGTCTCCCTTGCACTCGGCCGTTCACTCACGCATGCCATCTCCCTCGCACACGTGGCTCCACTCACTCGCGGCCTTTCACTCACTCGTGCCATTTCCCTCACACAAACGACACCACTCACACACGCGGGGGCACTCACCCGCGGTGCCTCATCCACACACCGTGTCTCACTCACACACGCGGGGGCACTCACCCGCGTGCCTCATCCACACACCCTTCCTCACTCACACACGCGGGGGCACTCACCCGCGGTGCCTCACTCATACTGGCCGTTTCACTCACACACACGGCCTCTTCCACTTGCGGTGCCCCTTTTACACACGGCGTGCTGGGAAGCACGTACACCGGCACAATCGCCACCACACCACTCACACACGGGGTCGCTTCCACACACGGGGACGCACTCACGCCTTGCACCACACACACAGGGACAACCACACTGGGGATTCGTGTCCCCACAAGGGTCTCCGGGGCCTCTATACCCCCCAAGCTCTCCGTGCACCTGTCCACAGCACTCCTCCCCTCGACCTCGCAAAGCACGACCGAACTCACCTGGTCGTGACTCGCGTCAAGGGGGCATACTCCCTCCCCTCGTTCCTGGAGGAGGCCATCCAACTGCTCGCACCGGGTCTCTACCCAGTCCGCGAGCTCACCCCCATTATCCTCCACTACCTCCGTGTGTGTGTGTGCGTCACTTACCCCGTCTTCATCGTGTAGTCTTCCCTCTATCGTTCCCATCTCCCGTGTCTCTGCCAACTCAGTCACCTCTTCACCCTTTACCTCCCTTGTCTCAACTATCATTTCCGTCTCTTCCCTTGTTATCTCCCTCGTGCACGTCTCCGTCACCCCAATTAGTTTGTCCCTCTCGGTTACCGTCACTTTTTCTGTGACGAGCCTCGCCCAACACGCCCCCCGAATTATTTTGTCACCCGCCTCCACCGCGGGCCCGACAGCCGTTGCACCCCCTTCCAGCTCGTTCGCTCCCACACGTGGAGTCGCCATTTTTAGCTCCCTGGTCACTGCCTTCATGCCCGCCTGCAGGCTTCGGCCCATGTTCTGCGTCTCACCCCGCAGCTTTTTCGTTTCTTCCTTCATTTGCTTGTTCATGCCTTTCATTTCGTTTTTCATTTCATTTGTGTTTGTATCCATCTTTTCGTTCATTTGTTGTGTATTCGCATCCATCCTCGTTCCGTGCATTTCCCCACTGATTCCTGCCAGCATGGCAGCCGGGCCATGTCGGGTGCGCTTGGGTGAGCCGTTTCGGCAAGGATCGGGGGGTTTTGGTGGAGAGGGGGAGGGGAGGTGTCATACACCGCGGCCGCCACCGCACCTATTTCGGGCTCTGGGTTCAGTTGGGGGAGTTCGTGTTCCTGCACAACCAACATTTCCTGCACGGGGATTTCATCCTGGACCATGGATTCTACACATTCTACATCCATTTCTAATACCCCCGGCTCCCGCTCGCCTTGAGACGCCATCTTGCTTCTCGTAAAGGGTTAATTTTAGCTCGCTCGTAATTTGGAGGGAATCGGGGGTCGCTCCTCTCACCCCTGGACCGATTCCCGTGAATTTAGCTGGAGACAGGAGAGCCCGTTTTCCCGTTCTCCGATACCAGTGCCGCGAGGAGGGCGATGAATTTATATCGCACGACCTGACACCAGTGTTGCGGATTCGCGCCCGCCGGCGTGCGAACGGCCACGTAACTCGAACCGCGGCACGTCGCCCACCGGACGGACAATCCCGTCGTGACCCTCTCGGACTAACGCCGGGAACTAGTCACGGGTGGACCTTTCGGCCTCACCACGATCGTGCCAATCGGCCCCCGCGTGGGATAGGGTTGCTCGCCAAATTCGACCTACCTAAGTACCCACACGGAGGGTAGACCGGGCGATCGCACCTCGCCGCAGGTCGACTTCGGACACGGGCCACTTTAAGCGACCCGTTCCGTACTATCGGGATAACCGAGCGGTGTTATCGTCGGCCTCGATGGTTCGATTAATTATCGGGCGTTTTAGCCCACGACCAACCCTTTACGTGAAGTAAGATGGAGATTCAATAAAGGAAAAGACGAAGCGAAACGGGAAAACAGTTCAACATGAAGCACATTTATTTCACGATGAACGGAAAGCACACATATACAATTACACCAAAAGCAAATGTAAAACAAGAAGAAACACAATATTACACAAAAAGCAAATATAAAAGAGAAACACAATGCAGATCTATTACCGACTACGCGAGCACACGGCAACACTTATGCAGTTTTACTTCACAGACGGCGCCGACAACACATATACCCAAAGCAAAAGAAAAGGACCACCCTCAAGGATGAGGCGGGCCTGGGGCCGAGACCGCGTCGGGCCTACCCGTCTGGTGATGAGCCGCGAAATGGCGCTGGCACCCCGACTCCGCGGGCCTCGCTGGGACTGCCTGGTATGGGGTGGGGACGGGGCCCCCTTCTCGCACTATCTCAGCGCGGGGTGAAACAGGAGGGGGTTGTTGATGCTCGGGGGATGGAGCATATCTCCCTGTCTCGGGCCCCGCGACGAGCGTCTCCACCACGACCTCGGTCGCGCCGCCGGCCTCTCCCTCCGCAGCTCCCCGACTCCGACACGAGCACCCCCTCGACCGCCTTCGCCACCTCTCCACAGCTCCGTCCTCTTCACTCTGACTACTATCACTTCTTCCCAGCTCCACCGACAACTCCCCACTGACGAACGCGGTCGTTTATATCCCCCGTGGCCTCGCTCCTTCACCTTCGACCCTTTACCTCCGACCCTTCACCTCTAACTGGCTCCCCATTGGACCGAGGAAAAGTGGGCGTGAATGCTTTTTGATCCATGAATTTGCATATAGCGACCACACTCCAACGTACCTGGAGGCGGGGCCAAATCGCCCCACGCTCACCGATAGGACGGAACAGAAGCGGGCGCGAGTCGTTCCCGATCCGCTTCCTTCGGAAAGGCCGGCGCCCTTGCACCCCCACTCGGCGCGCGCCCTGCACGAGTCCAGCATCGGTGCCCACAAGCGGCGCGGGAATAGCGGCGATGCGATGGCCGCGAGGGCGAGCCGCGACGGCAAAGGCCGCGGCCGTTGTTGTGAAGCGGCGCCGCGGCCGGCGGTTGTTGTGTGATGGCTGTTGAGACGTGGTTGGTGGTGGTAGTAATGGCGGCTGGTCCAAAATAAAGATAGTAAAAGAAAAACGGCTATCCTGAAGGGTCGCAGCCCGAGTGAATGACATTTATTCCCTCTAAACAACGGGTTTGGGCCTAACTACACATATACTTACAGAGATATCTCACCTAAGGGACCTGAATGGTGGTTTGCGAATTTCGTCAACCACAACAATATATATATATATATATATATATATATATATGAAAATGTTAAATTGAGGTCGATTGTGATAGAAGTCTCTTTTGGTCTGTTGTGCCTGATGGTCAATTGTGGACCCCAATGGAGGTCTATTATGCCTGATGAAGTCGGCGAATCGTTGCCCAAGACCGGGTCTGCTCTCGCTTTTTTGCTCAAATTAGCGGTCAATGTATTTTTTTTTCTTTTGGTTGAAAGCACCTTCTTCTTTAAAAACAAAACAAAACAAAAAAAACACCCACATACACACATATATATATATACACACACACAGTACCCATGTATATATGTATTTTCTATTTTTATTTATTTTTGATGAAGGCTCCAGTCATTGACTAAATCATCTTCATTGAGACCAGGCTTTAAGTAAAGAGAAATAAAAGAGAGAATGTAAAGTGAGCAGTGAAAATGAGTAAGAAAAGTGTATGATGTTTGTTTGAAAAATGTATGATGTTTGTTTTCAAAAGCAGAGATATTAAAGTTAGCCCGGTAGTTATAGTTTGAGTGAGACAGAAAGTAAGACCAGCAATCATGATACAGAGTGTAAGATGCTTCCGGGCACCACTTTAACGCTCCTAAGTCAGAACGGTAGTACTACCCTGAACGGTTGCTGTCTACAACCTCCTACCTAAATAATGTAAGGATGTAATTAGCGGTGAAATGTGCCAGTTTAAACACAATTATCTGTTTATGATGGGTAGATATTCAAGCTTGATTTAGCTAAGTGCTTAAAATTTTGTTCACCGAAATGAGGTAATGCAAAACAGAAGTCAAATCGAGAAGGTAACTGTTTCAGGGTAATCGGTGAAGTTTGTAATTTACCTCCTTTAATGTCTCAATGGAGGCAAAATATTTGGACCACCAGTCGAGGAGCTCTTCATTTGGCTCTTCTTCCTCATTTTCCATCTCCTTCTTCTTTTTCTTCTTCTTTCCCTCTTTCTCGCTCTCCCCAACCTGGGAACAGATTTCAATGTCAATCGTTTGATGAATCCATTCTTCCCACCTGTAACCCTACCCCCACCCTCACCCTCATGGTCATGCGTACCTCAGGTTAACATTGAACACTAATCATCAATTTCAAAAGACAACGAGCATGTGCTCTTGATATGAAATAAAAGCGCACCCATGTCCGAAGCAAGCGGTTCAGTTTGGCATTTTAATATGAAATAGGTAAAGCCAAGAAACAAATGAAACCCTTTATAATTACAAATTATAATTACCCTTTACAAACCATTAGAATTACCCTTTAGATCCCATTATAATTACCCTTTCCAACCCACCATAATTACCCTTTACAACCCACCATAATTACCCTTTACAACCCATCATAATCACCCTTTACAACCCATCATAATCACCCTTTACAACCCATTATAATTACCCTTAACAACACGTCATAATTACCCTTTACAACCTATAATAATTACCCTTAACAACCCACCATAATTACCCTCAACAACCCATCATAACTACCGTTAACAACACGTCATAATTACCCTGAACAACCTATCATAATTACCCTTAACAACCCAACACAATTACCCTTAACAACCCAACACAATTACCCTTAACAACCCAACACAATTACCCTTTACAACCCATCATAATTACCCTTAAAACCCATCATAATTACTCTTTACAACCAGTCATAATTACCCTAAACAAACCATCACAATTACCCTTTACAACCCGTCATAATTACCCTTTACAACCCATCATAATTACCCTTTACAACCCATTAAAATTACCCTTTACAACCCATCATAATTACCCTTTACAACCCATCATAATTACCCTTTACAACCCATCATAATCACCCTTTCCAACCCATTATAATTACCCTTTACAACCCATCATAATTACCCTTTACAACCCATTAAAATTACCCTTTACAACCCATCATAATTACCCTTTACAACCCATCATAATCACCCTTTCCAACCCATTATAATTACCCTTTACAACCCGTCATAATTACCCTTTACAACCCATCATAATTATCCTTAAAAACACATCATAACTACCCTTAACAACCCGTCATAATTACCCTTTACAACCCGTCATAATTACCCTTAACAACCCAACACAATTACCCTGAACAACCCAACACAATTACCCTTTACAACCCATCATAATTACCCTTTACAACCCATCATAATTACCCTTTACAACCCATCATAATCACCCTTTCCAACCCATTATAATTACCCTTTACAACCCGTCATAATTACCCTTTACAACCGATCATAATTATCCTTAACAACCCTTCATAACTACCCTTAACAACCCGTCCTAATTACCCTTTACAACCCGTCATAATTACCCTTAACAACCCAACACAATTACCCTGAACAACCCAACACAATTACCCTTTACAACCCGTCATAATTACCCTTAACAACCCAACACAATTACCCTGAACAATCCAACACAATTACCCTTTACAACCCATCATAATTACCCTTTACAACCCATCATAATCACCCTTTCCAACCCATAATAACTACCTTTAACAACCCGTCATAATTACCCTTTACAACCCGTCATAATTACCCTTAACAACCCAACACAATTACTCTCAACACCCCAACACAATTACTCTTTACAACCCGTCATAATTACCCTTTACAACCCATCATAATTATCCTTAACAACCCATCATAACTGCCCTTAACAACCCGTCATAATTACCCTTTACAACCCGTCATAATTACCCTTAACAACCCAACACAATTACCCTGAACAACCCAACACAATTACCCTTTACAACCCATTATAATTACCCTTTACAACCCGTCATAATTACCCTTTACAACCCGTCATAATTACCCTTTACAACCCGTCATAATTACCCTTTACAACCCGTCATAATTACCCTTTACAACCCGTCATAATTACCCTTTACAACCCTGTCATATTTACCCTTTACAACCCATCATAATTACCCTTTACAACCAGTCATAATTACCCTTTACAACCCATCATAATTACCGTTTACAACCCATCATAATTACCCTTTACAATTACATCTAATTAGTTAAGAAATAAACATGGTGGGTAAAAAAAGGTTTTTCCTCCACTTCTTATTCTTCATTTTTGATGGACAGATGGCTGGTTGGAAGGAAGGACGCAGCCAAAGATTGAAGCAGTTTCACCGCTAAAAAAAATACACAAGTTGTTGTGATGATGTGACAAGAACTTACCATCTCAACCTTCACCATAGAATCTGAACACTGGAGAGGAATGACATAGGACAAAGCAAGGCGTTAAAATGCAAATGTATAATAATAATTTCATAAAACCTTAAAAACCAATTCAATCCGATGGCACCAATTAGTGAACCACAAATTGATGGCAAATCATGATGAACGAATGTATTAACGATAAAAACAATATTTCAACAAAACTGGTTATAAGTTTTATGTGTACATTTTCTGGTTCTTCCTTGAATTTCTCTGCGATCATCAAAGATGTTTTTTTTATCTTGCCAAAACGAAGTTTTTGCAAGATATGTTAGTCAGCTTGTATGTTTTTTTATTTTTTGTTTGTTTGTTTGTTTGTTTGTCTGTAATCACGTATAAAAAATTCTGCAGAGCACAGTTATCATTGGAAATTTTTGTAACTTCGCATATCAGAGGCCTATAGAGGTCACTTTCAGTGCACAAAATTTTGAAGGTCAAGGTCATAGGTCAAGGTCACTTTGTCACAAATCAGGGGAGTCGACGAAACCCTTATTTTTTGAGTAATTTTGATCGGATCGTCTTCAAACTTCATGGGAATATAGTTCATGATCTGGCGCTCAGCTGATTAATTTTTGGTGGCGATTGGCCTTGACCTTCATAAGTTTTTTTTTTTTTTGGTCTGTAATCACGTATAAATCATTCTGCAGAGCACAGTTATCATTGGAAATTTTTGTAACTTCGCATATCAGAGGCCTATAGAGGTCCCTTTCAGTGCACAAAATTTTGAAGGTCAAGGTCAAAGGTCAAGGTCACGTTGTCACAAATCAGGGGAGTCGACAAAACCCTTATTTTTTGAGTAATTGTGATCGGATCGTCTTCAAACTTCATGGGAATATAGTTCATGGTCTGGTGCTCAGCTGATTAATTTTTGGTGGTGATTGGCCTTGACCTTCATGGTTAACGCCTAAGGTCAAACATATTTGACCCCAAGGTCAAATTTTCAAGTTTTAGGAACCATATCGTGTGGTACCAAAAATTGAACACCTCGATGAGTGCTTTCTAGACATGTCAAGCTTGAGACATTATGACGCCATTTGGTGACGTTATGAGGCAAACGCATATTTTTCATGGATACTCTAGAACGATTCTCATCGGAATCTCTCGTAGGCAGATATTCCTCAAGGAGTCGCTCCTGGTGGATAGCAGCTCTGTTCACCTCAGTGTGACCTTAAAGAAGTCACACGTGGTCACCTTTTGGCAAGATACGGGTCACCCTGCGGGTGACATTGGTTTATTTTTGTTTTTTTGTATGCACTGTCGAGGCTCATATGAGAGCAAACACATAGAATGTACAACAAGGGGGAGCAGGAGACAAGAGGGTCAGGAGAGGGAAGGAAAAAACAATGTGGAACAGACATGAGATCTGTGGAAGGGAGAGGGATGGGGTGGGGGTACACAGGGTAAACAAGATGGACACGACAGGGACTTTCAGGTCCTTACACAACAGGGACTTTCAGGAAGGAATGCAGAGAATTTGAAGGAGGTGGGTTTGGGGTGGATTAACGGAGGTAGAAAAGATCATGGTTTTGGATGGGGGATGATAAGAGATGGTGGTGA
>NC_140974.1:14114063-14206563 GCF_056783735.1 Eptatretus burgeri
ACACACACACACACACACACACACACACACACACACACACAACCTCAAAACCTGTCGCTTCACTGACAGGACCCTTAAGGGGGGGTTGGGGAAGAGAGAGAGAGGAGGGAGGAGAGAGTGAAGAGGTGGAGGGTGAAAGAGGGAGGAGAGAGAGTAAAAGGGGGGGGGAGGGAGGAGAGAGGGAAGCAAGAGAGAGGAAGGAGAGAAGATAAGGGTGAAGGAGGGAAGAGTGAGGAAGGGGGGGGAGTGATGAAATGGGAGGGGAAGAGGGGAGGCAGAATTGGTTTGGTACATCCATCCCATCCATCCCTTCCCTCCATCCATCCCCTACATCCATCCATTGTTTCCATCCACCCATCCCATCCCTTCCTTCCATCTGTCCATTCCTTCCATCCATCCCTTCTCTCCATCCAATCCATTCCTCCCTACCATCCAACCGTTCATAAAGAACAGGCTTGGCACCACATGACACTGCAGGCCACAACACAAGCAGATTGACAGTGCAGAGGGACAGTGCGGCTTGCACTGTGGCCAAGTGGCGAAAGCATTCAAGGAAGCACTCCAACAAACAGTTGATAAGGAACGACTGACTTGGCAAGCGATTAGCGATTGCCGATCCGTCATATTATTTCTGAAACATTTCATGGAGATGCTGAAATGTCAAATATGTTCAAATTATTAGGAATTGGAACGGCTGCTAAGTTCAATTCTGGAGCTTAAATTTTGTAATTTGGCTTAGTTTCAGAGATTCTCGAGGTTATGGCATGTGCGGAAATGAAATAAAGCCAGAAACGCTGGTGCCTCCGGGAATTTAAAAGAATTGCAATGTATCCAGTGATTTGTAGGTATGATGAACAGGCATTCGATTATATAAGTGAGGAAAGTAAAAAAAAAAAAAAAAAAACGTTATCGTTAATAAACCGTTGCCGTCTATTCCATCTAAAGGCATTGTTGACCAGACCGAACAAAATGGCAAATTAAAACCACAGCGAGATGGCTGAGCAGGCCTGTCGCTAAGGGGGGGGGGAATTTGGGTGCAATGCCCCCCCATGGCGCATCTGGTGCCCCCCCCACTTGTACGCCACCCATTTATGCCCTGTTGCAACCTGTGAACAACTTGGTGTTTAAGGATGAGTGCCCACTGTGAACTTGCTGTTTAAGAGTTCATCTGTGTGAACTTAAACCCTTATTCCAGATGTTCAACGTGGTGAATAATAAGGCCTTCTTGGATAAACTGTTTTTTAATAATAACAGTCAAGAGATAAGTGTGCGCTTCCCAGCGCATCTCCAAAAGCAATTGGCAAGACAATACAGTCCAAGCCCACAAAATAAAAGATAATAATGCAAGCACCATCGCCAGCAGCCAAGACCTCGTGTCGAATGTCGATGTTGTGGGTGGTTATATATATATATATATATATATATATATATATATATATATATATATATATATATATATATATATATATATATATATATATATATATATATATATATATATATATATATATATATATCGTGGATCATTTAGTTTTAAGGAATAGCCAATCAGCATATTCGATATGGAGACCCTATTGAGCAGGTTACCTGATTGGTTGTAAGTTAGGTATAAATGTAATATAGTCATAATATGATTAAGGAAAAGACATAAATTTACATTATTAAAGATGAAGTGCACGTGCACCACGTGACCTTCACAACCCGTCAACCCTCCATCTTACAAAAGTAATTTTATCATAAAAATTAAAAATATGTGTGTTTGCAATTGTGCTTACATTTGAAATTATGCAGATAAAACCTGTTTTTGATGCATGGATCATTTAATAAATAAAACCGTCAACCGTCAAATGTCGCGAGTCGCGAGATTTGTGACGCGAGTCACGAGGGACGAATCACAGAGCACGAGCTTGCAGCAGGAGAAAAAGACGTGGATGATGGACATACGAAAATGGCTCAGAAAAGGAAAAAATGCAAGCGACGAAAATGAAGAAGATGATGAAAGATATGTTGGAGGAGGAGGACGAAAAGACGATCATGTTGATGAAATACCGATAGAAGCTGGCCAAGCTGGCCAAGCCAGCAACGTTAGTCCTGCGGCTGGAGCCCCAGCGCAGGCAGCCGAGTTGCCACGCTCGGCGGCGGCCTCAGGATCGGGTGTGACTGTCAAGCCACTTCCCGATGATCTTGGAAGTGAGAGACCGAATCAAGTTGTTCTACAGCGGTACCCTGGCCATCTGTTGCAGAACAAGAGTCGTTCGTTTGTGTCCTCGTGGTACCAGACTAATGAATGGCTGGAATAGTGTGCAGACAGATGCAGCATTCTGCTATCCATGTAGGAAGTTTAACACCGCACGTGGCCCACTGGACTCTGCTTTCACAGTGCGAGGCCACCGGAATTGGAAACATGCCGTTGAGAAAGGCAGGGGGTTTCACAAACACGCAACTTCAAAGGAACATTTAACTTGTGTTTTGAGGTGGAAGGAGAATGAGAGGTGCATCGATTGTGGTAAGGAGATTTCCACACTCCTCAATGCTGACCAGCTAAATAGAAACCGGTACTATGTGTCTGCTCTTATAGATGTTGTGGGATTTCTCGCCGAAATTGAGATACCTTTTAGAGGGAGCCTTGATAATTTTGAGGATATGTCAGACGGGCACAGTGGGCTCTTCCTCTCGCTTTTAAACTACACACTCAAAAAAGACACCGAGCTAGCCGAAATAATAAAGCATATCCCACAAAACGCAAGCTATACTAGTCCGGAAATGCAGAATGAACTGATCTGCACATTGAGTAATGTTGTGACGGATGCCATCGTGGACGAAGTAGGCACATCGTGGTTTACCATCAAGGTGGATGGGACGAAGGAGCCCACTGAATGTGAGAACATATCAATCATCATTCGCTTTGTATCGGCATCAAATGAAGCAACAGAGCGTCTACTCACAATAGCTACAGCCGACGCTGGAGATGCAAAAACATTGACAGACCTAATAATTGCAGAGCTGACAAAAACAGGACTTGACACGTCAAAAATATTAAGTCAGGTGTACGACGGGGCTTCGGTAATGGCTGGGAAGCAAGGTGGGGTGCAAAAGTTGTTGCAAGAGATATTGGAAAGAGAAATCCCCTATGTGTACTGCTTAAATCACCAACTCCATCTGGTAGTTATCCACGCACTGGCAGCAGATAAAGCTGTCACTGATTTCCTCGAGGTTTGTTGTTGCCTGTACAAATTCTTCAGAAAGCCCACTGTTGCTGCACAGTATAAAGGTGAGCGGTTAAAACGACTTCTTGATCAAAGGTGGATGGGACATTTTGCCACCGCGTCTGTGATCATAGGATCTTTTAAGGATATCACATCCTTACTGTCGGAGATTGATGCAGAGCGCGCCTACGGTGCAGAGATGAGGATGGAGGCTATTGGGCTTTTGCGGGAAGTCTCTGGGCCTGCCTTCATGTTCATTGCTATCTTTGTACAAAAACTGCTGATGTTGTTAGATGGCCCTAACAGACTCTTGCAGGCAGAGGACATGGACTTGCTAACGGGGTTGGAACTGGTGGCGAGTGCTACAGAGTGCGTGAAGAAACTCCGCTCTGAGGATGAGTTCACTGATCTGTGGAACAAGGCCAACGATGCTCGCACTTCTACACCTGCACCACCAAAACGGAGATGCACAATGCATAAGAACTTGGAACAGTTTGTAGTTTTGGAGACTACAGGACAAAACAACGACAATGACAAGACGGAACTGCAGAGGGTTTTTTACAGCGCAATTGACACTGTGCTTGGCGAGATCACTCAGCGCTTCAGTGAGCGCAACACACAACTTGCCCGTTCACTCGCTGCCTTGAATCCTGAAAATGGCACGTTTTTGGATCCCCACTTGCTCCAGCACATCATGACATTAACAAAGTCAACCATCAGTGAAACAGAGTGTGTGGTTGCAAAGCAGTTTATTCGCTCACAGACAGAAAAGCAGCCAAACGAGAGATGGACAACGCAAAAACTCCTCTCAACATACCACAAAACGCTGGAAGCCATGCCAAGTGTAGTGACTGCTATGAGACTTGGACTAACACTTGGTGCGTCCACTGCCATGTGTGAAAACTAATTCTCAACATAGAGGAATGTCTTCACTGACCATCGACGGTCCATGCGCCATGCACTCAAGGCACAACTGGTACGGCTGGCCTTCGAGAGAGACCTCACACGTAAATGCCTGAATGAATGGAAGGAGAAGGTCCTCAGAAGATTCCACACCGGAGACACGTTGCCTGCAGCTCTTCTGACAGCGAGTACAGCGGTATAAAAACTATACGAGGAGTTCAGATTGTGTGTGTGTGACTGCTGGTGATGCATGTGTGGTTGTGGTTGCAGTGTGGTTGTGGTCAGCACCCGCCGTGGTCGGCTGCTTTGTACTTCTGATGTTTAAGTTAAATGTTGTGTTTGGTGCTTTGCATATCCCATATCTAGTGCTTTGTGCATAACCTTACCTCTGTGTAATTGACTGCTTTAAATGCGGACCTTGTGGTATCTTCAGGCTGGTCGTATTTGCTGTTGATAGTTTAACGTGATGATCGCAGGTCATAGCCTCCTGTATCTTATTTCAAAGTGCACTGATTCTGGTGCCAACCTCCCCCGTTTAGTCATTGTATCTCTGGTATATTAATTTTCTAATGCGAATTCTTCACAACACCTTGTATAAGTGCACCTGAATTGGTGCCAATTGTCTAATCATTGAATATCTGCATTGTGAATGTGCCAGTTTGTTGCGGCTCTACTGCATTCGAATAATTTTAGGCCAAAAACATCGGAACATATTAAATCTAGCTGAGATCAATTTGGTTAGTATGCGACGGCAACCTCAGTATATATGCGTCAATGCTGCATGAATACAATAGTATACCGGGTTATCAAAAATATTAAATATAATAATTGTGCCCGCCCATCCAGTTCATATGCCCCCCTTAATACTGAGCCCTGGCTACGGGCCTGCGGCTGAGGATGCACCTGATAAAATATATAATTAAAGAAGGCCGTTAATTATCTTCAAAAGTGGTGTTTTAATTAACCCAAACACCCAATTTTCACTCATGCAATCCCTTGGCCTTCGTATGCATGCAAAGTTTCAGGCTGCCAGGCTTCATGGTTTTGAAATTGATTAATAAGTCCATACAGCTGTGGAGGAACTCTGGTAAGGGTTTGAAACAGCAAAGGGCTTACCGTGGTCGCTTTTCTTCGTTGCTTTATGCAGCTTCTTCGTCTAGAATAGCATGGGAGAAGTCGATTTATTTATATCATCCAAGCCACCTGGGTTTAATGGATGAGGTAAGAGCTGATTGGTTATTACCTACATTCACAGGTGAGAGATGTGGGTGGGTCTTTCTTTATTATTTATATATTGACTTTTTAGACATTTGCACGTGGTATATGCTTGGGAGCCTCGGTATGCATTTCTGTCTGCACTGTCGCCGATGATTCACCAATGAGCAATGAAACCAGTCCAGCAGCTGATGTAGTGTGTGGTATTGGAATTCTCATGCGTGTGCTGCTTGTGAATGTCTTCACAGCAATGAAGGAATTCTGGGAAGGGTTTGCAACAGCAAATAGCTTACTTTGGTAGCCTTTCTTGGTTGCTTTATGCAGCTTCTTCAGTTAAAATAGCATGGGAAGAGTCGATTTATACACACACACACACACACACACACATTTATGATTTTGGAAAAGAACCCTGGGCGAGAGCATACATGGACATGTCGGAGAGCCAAAAGGATGAGTTATTTTATTTGTCTGTGTAGGTAGACCTTCGCTCCTTGTCTAAGGGTTTGGGGTGGGGGGGGGCATGTGTTGAGGTTAGTTTGTGTATCCTCGGTGTAATGTCTCCCCCACCCCCCTGTTGCTCCTTTCAATCTTTCTTTCAATGCCCCCATCGAAACCCTTAGCTCCTTTCAGTCTTTCTTTCAATACCACATCAGTGCGTTCCAAACTGTCTGGGTATTGAAATAATTTTTGGAAGGAGCAATCAACGTTCGCTTCAAACCCGCAGTCAGTCAGTCGTCCCTTGGTCCATCTGCACCCCTCTCCGTTTCCACTCCATCCACACATTACTCCATTAAGCACAGTCGGTTCGTCTGTAGTCATTAATCTGTAGTGACCTGCTTTGCAAGACCAAGCATGGGCAAACCTTTCCTGGCCGAACATCACATGACTGTATCATATCCAGTTCTGATTGGTTACACGACGTAGATTGGTGGACGAATTGGAAGAGTTCTTGTCGAGAGTGAACTGTTCAGGTTTCTGGTCGTCTTTGAGTCTGTGGATTTTTTTTCCTTCTTAACTCAACAGGATTCTCTTTGCAAGTCCACGTATCGTTGGGTTGGTTTCATAAAGCAAACAATGCGGGAGCTTCATGCTCTTGGTTTTAACATTATATTTTTGATTTAACCAAACTAACATTCTGCCTCGTTCAGATTCTTGTGAACTCAGCCAAGGTGGCTGGATTTTTCCCGCCTTGTACACGTCGAGAATATTTGATTAGAACTGTGATTCTGATTTATTTTTTATCCACTGTTTTCGATCACCTGACATCACATTTGGACAACGAGTTGATCATTGGGCATCGACACGATGCAGTGACTCAACACATGGAAGGACCACTTTGGATATCCAACGGATCTGCTCCCATCCACCATCTTTGTGGTGCTCATCAGCTATATGTACTTCCTTGCTGTGGTGAGTTGGAAGTTTTGTTTTTGAGATGTTTTATCACAACATGCAGAGTACAACAATTCGCACAAACCAAATTTCCACAAATCATTCGGGCCGACTGGATTACCTTCACTGCATCGGTCTTTGTTCTTTCTGGCATTTCACATGTTCATGGCACAAAGCACAATGATTGTTGCATTTGGAATGGCGTACAATGCTCTTCTCGCATGCAAGCAGTACGTACAGCACAAAGGACATTTGCTTGCGCAGGGAGGGACTGGGGGCACTTGCCGTGTCTTTAGCGCATGAGGGGCATGGTGAGGGCTGAGTTAGAAGGCTCCCTCAGGGACATTGGGATTTTCCACAAGGTGCATCATGGACCCACCAACATCAGATGTGCTCCAATGAGAAAGAGGCTCGCACGAGCCAGAGAAAGCGATGCCTGTGAGGAGAAAGGAGCTCAGAGATTGTCGTTGTCCTAAAAGCTTGTTCTGCGAGGAGCAGAAAGGAGTGCATAGTGCAGAATGCGGAGGAGAGAAGGAAGGAGGTCATAGTGTGGAGGAGAGCAAGGAGAAAGCCCAGAACGCGGCTTGGTGTGTGCGGAGCTGTTTGTCCTGGATGCACAGCAGAAACGGAGTGGTGTGCTGTTTGCATATCCGAGATGCCAGAGAGGACTTGCCAAGTGGTGCTGGATGCCTAAGAGACATGGCTGTGCACCCCATCACTTCCCATCTTCCGCATCCCCCCCACCCCCAGTATATTTGGACCGGCACAGCCCCATTTGGCTGTGTGAGGCGAGGGAAGGAGTTGACCCCACACTCCATGCTTTTCTTTTATCTCAGTTGTGCTTGTCTCTTCCTCCCAGATTGAATGATGGTCAATTGTCTTTTGTGTAAATAAGATTGTCTAAGAATACGTGTTACAGTTACTTCTGCTCTTCTGTGACTTTTGCCTGTATATACTCACTTTAATGATTGTTTGCTTTTGTGATTAAAGGCCTGTAAATAATGTGCTTTTCACCATTGCTTGTATGAGTAAATAAATCGTTGCTGGTTGTTCTTTCAAATCCGTCTTGGTTGTCCTTTCCTCCATTGGTCCGACACAGTGTATCGGTATTGTTCGATGGGAAGTTGTACCCCATGTGATTTGCTCTCATTTGCCAGCATACACTCACTGTATCGCTCAGCAGTAATCCGAGTGTGCACTGAGAGCACAAAACTCGGTTAATTTAGTCACCTTCTCAGGAAACGGAGTTTGAGGGTTAACCCTGCTAAAGTTTATGAAGTTACTGTTCGTGATTGCTTAGCAACCCACGGATGGTAGGTGGCCTCAGGACCAGGCATTCAGAAGGAACCCGAGAGCTTCTCGTTGTGGCGAACCTTGAACCCCAGGGCCATAACTATATATATGTATATATATATATATATATATATATATATATATATATATATATATATATGTATATATGTCGTACCCAGTGTTGGCCGGTGCTATTCTAATCCTGTTGGCGTTTTGAAGAAATTATTATTTTTTACAGCGTTAGTGCACTGAGGTTTTTGTGGATCCCAACTTTTTCTCTCTTTTTTTTTAATGAGTGTTCATCTGATCGAGAAGTGGAGGACGAAAGTAAGGGTAAATCTGATCATCTTGAAGTCAATAAGCATATCTCAGACTCAACCCCCAGTGTAAATATGCAAAGTGAAGATTCTGATGAAGAATCACCACCACAATAGACCCCACAGAAGTGGATCAGATGTGATGGATAGCTCGGCAAGGATAAGGTAACTTGGTGGGAGAAAGAAAATCCTAGTTTGAGAGCGCACACCCGTGCACATAATGTGTTCTCCGGACCAAAATGGCGAAAAGGTCCAGCCGTAAAAAAAAAAAAAAAAACCTCTGGAATTTTGGTCTCCCTTTATCAGGCCAGAAATATTCGAGATATTCGTGACAAACACAAACATTCACATCAGTGATGAAAGAACAAAATATGCTAAGTAGGCCAGGGCAAAAGACACAGACATTGATGAAATGAAAGCTTTTCTGGAGCTAGTTTTGTTGGCAGCTGTTTTTCACAGGAACAGAATGAATCTGGAGGATCTTTGGAAGACAGATGGGATCGGTGTGAAAGTTTTCAGAGCAACAATATAATCGCAGTGTTTCAGGTTTCTCCTTGCTTGCCTCAGATTTGATGACAAAACAACTCGCCGTGAACGCAGATTAGTTGACAAACTGGCCCCGAGTAAGGATCTATATTGAGAAAAATGTATTCTTTAAGTAAATAAAAGGAAAATTAGTTTTCAATTTTGGATATGTTTCAGTGACCCTTTCTTCACACTGTCATCACATGAAAGTATGATAAATATCCGATGTATTTGTTCACTATAATGTCGAATTACATGTATACATAGATAAACGAGAAGGGCACTCGGTAGAGCGCATACCTCTGCCACATAATGCCTGATCCACGAGAACATATCGGGCCCAATCAATACATTTTTGAAATATCATGCTACATATCGTTAGGGTATGTAGGGTGGGCAATGACCCTGACACAGTCGTGCGGTCCTCTTGTGTATCGATGTATTCGGGGTGGTCCGGGGGGAGATGAGGTTGGGTGTGGTGGCTCCTGTCGGGGCTTGTGGGCAGCACGGACGACGGAGTTGTGGAGTGTGGAGTGTGGTTTGTATGTCTGTTCAATGGATGTGGGACGTTTGTGGCACGGCTTCCATGGGCTTGTGTTGGGGTTGTCATGGAATCGCGGGGGGGGGTTCAGTGGTTTCGGCTGGGCAGGCCCACCCCTACACTTGGGTGTGGGGGTGGTTGCGGAGAGGGGGGGAGGGTGGGTTTGCTGTTGGGGGAGGTTGGTGGAGGTGGGCTTACCATGATGCTGATTGAGGGCATTGGGACATTCTGTGCAGCTGTGGGTTAGGGTACCCACTGTGGATCTTGTTGATGCATTCCCAACCTACAATAATTACTTTATACTCTAGATACATATATATGTACAAATGTATATGTCTGTATATGCAGAAATGTGGTTATCAGGAATGTGGTCATCGTTGGTTAGATATTTATCGGTCTGCAGTCCTGATGAGTGAAGTAAGCCCGAAATCCGGATAGGTGGCTCCGTTTGATATTTAACTGATGTTGACGATGTAATCTTTGTGGTGGACACTTTGGGATGGGACTGTGTCCAATGGAGATCGGGGGAGTGCTCGTCACACTCCACATTTTATATACATTAAAAAAAAATCGATATATAAACAATAATAATAATAATTATATATATATATATATATATATATATATATATATATATATATATATATATATATATATATATATATACAGCATGACAACGACCAATTAGCAGGAAGGCATATATTTACAGTATCTATAGAAAGTCGACACACTCTTTCAAATTTTTCACCTTTTGTTGCCTTATACCTTGGAATTAAATTGCATTAAATCGGACTTTTTCCATCTTCATATTCACTTTGTAATGTACACTGTCCAAGTGAAAAACAAATTATATAAATTTCAGAAAATTAATAAAAAATTAGAAAACAACAATATCATGCTTGGATAAGTGTCCACCCCCCCCCCCCCCCCCGTATAACAGCTTAGCTTATATTAGATTAGATTGGCTCAGGTGTAACCGATTACCTTCAAAATCACACACCAGGTGAATTGGCCTCCACCTGTGTTAAATTGTGGCAATTCTAATTATTTCTGAATAAAATCAGTTGTTCCTGCAGTTTTCCTCTGCTGGGGAGTGCATTTCACATCAAAGACTCAACCATGAGTCCCAAGGAGCTTTCAAAAGACCTCCACGATAAAGTTGTGGAATGGCACAGATAAGTGGATGGGTAGAAATATATTCTGAGGGCCTTGCATATTCCTTGGAGCACAATCAAGACAATCATTAAGAAGTGGAAGGCGTATGGCATCACCAAGACCCTGTCTAGATCAGGCCGTCCCTCCAAACTGGATGACCAAGCAAAGAGGAGATTGATCAGAGAGGCCGCCACGAGGCCAATGGCAACTTTTAAAGAGCTCCATGCCTTTCTGGCAAATACTGGTCACTGTGTGCATGTGACAACAATATCCCAAGCATTCCACAATTCTGGCCTGTGCGGTAGGGTGGCAAGAAGGAAGCCATTATTCAAAAAACCCACCTTGAGTCCCATTTGAGATTTGCAAAAAAAACTCTAGATATTCTAATGCCATGTGGTAAAAAATGGTTTGTGGTCTGACGAAACCAAGTTGGAAATTTCTGGCCGAAATGCAAAACATTACGTTTGGCACAAACCCAACACAGCACATCACCCAAAGAACCCCATCCCCACTGTGAAGCATGGCGATGGCAGCATCATGTTATGGGGATGTTCCTCATCAGCAGGGACTGGAGAACTTGTCAGGATAGAAAGGAAAATGGATGGAGAAAAGTTCAGAAAAATCCTCGAGTTAAACCTGCTGCCCTCTGCAAGAAAGCTAAAATTGGGATGGAAGTTCACCTTTCAGCACGACAACGACCCGAAACACACCCAAATCTACACTGGAGTGGCTAAGGAACAAAAAGATAAATGCCCTTGAGTGGCCCAATCAGAGTCCCAAACTAAATCCAAACAAGAATCTGTGGCACGACTTGAAAATTGCTGTCCATCAACGCTCCCCATGCAATTCGACTGAGCTTGAACAGTTTTGTGCAGAAGAATGGGGAAATATTTCCCATTCAAGGTGTACAAAGTTGTGAGAGACCTATCTCAACAGACTCACAGCTGTAATCATTGTCAACGGTGCTTCTATCAAGTATTAACTCGGGGGGGGGGGGGTTGGGCGGGGGTGGGTGCACACTTATCCAACCAAGATATTCTCGTTTTATATTTTAAATTAATTTTCTGAAATACATATAATTTGTTTTTCACTTGGAAGTTGTGGGTTACGATGTGTAAATAAAGGTGGAAAAAGTCCGATTTAATGCAATTTAATTCCAGGCTATAAGGCAACAAAAGGTGAAAAATTTGAAGGGGGTGTAGACTTTCTCTGGGCACTGTATATACACACACAACACACACATGAAGGTGGATACTTCAAGATCTGGGAGAGCTCTGTTGCACCTTCTGAAACCCACATGTGGAAATGATAACCAACAAAACACACACACACACCCTGGCACACCAAACCCACAGGAAACCATTCAGTGGTCGAAACATCAGATGTGATCCTTGCCCACTGGGTAGCTACACGAGTTGGCGGTGCCTTTAATTTTGAAAGTCGCTCAGGAGCAGAGCAATGGGATCATTGAGTGTGATGTCTCAGAGTAGGCACTAATCCGGCTGTCACGTCTGTTCACATTAACTTGCTGACCTTAAAGATAATAAGGAATAACAAGGAACATTGACACAGGGGGAGTCCATTTGGCCTCCACAGGAGCAGGTCGACAAATCCCACAGGACAGTACGGTTCAAAAGATTAGACCATTATGTGTCAATATATACCCTGACCAAATTTTACATTCTTGCCAAAGTTTATGGATGCTTAGGTATCATCCCGTAATTCAGCAGCAACTTGTCCAGCATAAATCCCTTGCTATGGTAACGTTTATAATTTGTGCCCTGATGTTCCCAAGAAAATGACATAAATAACAATAACATGCAGCATAGTACATCATATAATGCTATGCAGTTGTGAAGGCGTTCATAATTAATAACAAAAGTTTTGGAACATCATCTCTTTTACCAATAAACAATAAATACATGTGTAAACAAGGCATCCAAATTACCAACTGGACAGCTGACTGTGCCCGACCATCCTACCAGCTGTACAGACAGTTCACCAGTCTGGTCCCAGAGACATTGGCTACCTGGGTATTGAGCATTACGATAAACACATCCACTAATGTGGTAATACACATCAAAGGCACCAACAAGACAGCAAGCGCAAATTTTACTTACAGCATCAAGTTTCACAATGGTTTCTGTCTTCTTGAGCGGGACATCTTCCATATATAACAAGACATCACCTGTTGATTGTAAAAAAAAAAAAGAAGTATTTGTATATACATATATATCATTGAACAACAAACCTTTTAAAATTGTGTTCATATGTAAAAGGGGGAAAATTATTGATATTTCTTTCAGGACTCAAACAATGTTCATGGGGAAGTCAAAATGTCTATCCCCTTTTCAGAGACACAAACATGACTTGTATTCAAGTGGTGTCAAGAACCTCCTCATCCACTGCTGCAGAAAATGTGTTACAATATCTGGAAACTACATAACAAAAGGCTAACGTCCACTATGAGTTTTTCTAACGTGGGACCATTCCTTCACATTTGGGGGAAAAACATTTTGACTCTCAATGCAAGATAGGTTTGAAATTCAAATAAAAAAACTTTGATAACTTTTAAGGATAATTCGTGCTTCCATGCAGCACCAACTGCAAAAAAAAAGTTCATGAATAGTTATCAGGTGACTTCAGCTGAAGTAGTAAAGCAACAACGAAACCTGCAGGCAGCCTTGTGAGCTGATCTGTTGTCCGAGGGTTCGCCGTGGCTTTGCGGTCTTGTGGCCGGTGAATGAACTTGCGCAATGAATTTACGGTATGCGTTCCTACGAGAGTGTAACGCCCAAAGGCCCGACAGTCCACCACTCGGATGTTGAGTGGAGGGTGAAGCAGTTCATTGTCTGGGAGGTCCTGTAGATGCACAGAGTTGAGCAACATTTCATCAATGTGAAATTCTTTCATTAGAAATGATCAAATTTACCAAAACGCAAATTCAAATCAAAATTTGAGTTTGTGCTTCGAGTCCTACAGGCCGACCGATTCACAACCACAATTGTGTGTGTGTTTTTATTTCATTTTAACAAACTTTGTTTCCTTTCACTAAATTTGGTTCAGTTATTCAAATCAATCAATTCTACATGGGAAGTCTCTTCAATATGCGTTTCTTCTTCAGTGTCGATGACCTCAACCCAACCAAGCAATAATTTTTGGTCCATCTCATGTGACCCAACGACCTCAATCTTACCACTTCAAAGTGCTTGACCAGCATGCTGAAGTTTGGGTTCTGCCTGTAGCTGGGGATGACGACTGACTGCACACCCTTTCCCGCACACTCTATGTCGACGCGAGGTCGATCAACAGTCACCAGCTGAATGCGCTTGAGGTCCCGCAGGCCCCAAAATAGTATCTATTATTGCACAAACACAAAACATGCAGGCCCCTTGAGAATCTCCGAAAGCCTGTTTTGCGTTAATTATTAAATACTTTGATTACTTTCTCAGACGATACCTCAATTCGATATTTGCTCAAAACAGGCCGAATACCAAATGGAACCGGGAGAATGGCACCATGTTCAGCATCCGTGGGGCCGGCTATTGCAGGAAGGCTTCCTTGACCAGAAGTAGGAATCTGAGAGGCAAGAGAAAAAACTGAACATGTGTTTTACATTGTACGTATACATCATAAGGTTTGCATTAATGTATAAATGAAGCTGGGAGATTATTTTTGCATCGCTGGTGTGCTTCTTTGAAGGACCATCCAGGCATATCCACAACAAGCCTTGAGCGGTTCATTAATCCATTCGAGCTAGTGCAAAATTCAAACAGACTCTTAGATCCCAGCATGATATCAACCGAGGCCCCACTGAGCTGCAGCCAGAGATACGTGCCTGACTTGCTAATGTTTGCTGCCTTTTTTGAAAACTGTTGTGCAGGAAATCACCATGGTGTGAAGATCTCGGCTTGGCAGTAATGAATATTCAGTGGGACCATATTCCAAAAATACGTGTTAGTCTCACCCTTATAAACCAACAGGTTATTAAAGTCGATTACTAGGAAAGAATCTCTTGCCTGGAGAAGTTCAAATGCAGCGAGGAGCTCCCCGGCAGTGGTGTACCCACGGTAGATTTGATAGTAATCTAGTTGCGGTGGGAAACGCGGTGGTTCGTATTTCTCGTTGCTCATTTTCACCGTCGGTTTGGCCATTGCTCTACCCATAAAGTCTGCCTTTCCCTGGAAGGTCAGAGAATGTCAAAACAGAGGCTTCATGGTTCAGGCAAAAACACAATTCAAAGCAGTCCTAAAAAGCAGCGATTTCAGGATAAGGTCCCAAAATCAAATCAAGATGAGAATATGAAAGTGTGCCAGGGTATACTGGCTGAAATTCCATGGGATTCTTCATCCCTCCCCCCAATTTTTTTCAGCAGATGGAGGAGTGCCAGTCATAACAGTGCCAACCGGGATTACATGTCACGCTGTGCTACTGTTTGAAATATACCGCCAAACCTTCACTGTGAACGATGACAACGGCGTTTCTCATTAAAATCATCGCAATATTTAAAGTTCACTAACCACAGTGTCTTGGTCAAATACTTCGATGACTATAATTGGTGGATCATCACGAAGCTCCTGGGCCTCTCCGAAGAGTTCAATGCCCTCAAAGACGAGCATTTGGTCCCAGGTTGGACAAAGAGTTTCTTGTATAACCTGCAATATGCAGAAAAGGTGAATTACAACCTACAATCCTCGCATTACACACGTATAATAATTATAGAGCTAACGTATTGTGGGGCGAGGAGGGGTTCGGCATAATATACTGCCACTCGTGCACGCTTAACCTGTCTGCTTGCTGGCTTGCATGATTTCTGAGGGTTACACGATATGCTGCTGAAGCGGTGTCAACACATGAATACAATCTAATCTATCTCTCATCTATATATACAAGAAAATAAAAACATTTAAATAAAAATGTAAAAACATAGAGGGTTGACATCTCAAAAAAACAAACCAACCAACCAAACAAGGTAGGAATGACACCAAATCATGACACCACATCATGACACCACAGTCCTCATCTAATGGATTACCATCACAACATCTTTTGAGATTTTACTTTTGTTATGAAGAAGTACAAATTGGTTATTTAGCTTTATTGATGTATTTTGGCATCTTTTTTAAGTCTTGGTAGTTCAGAAAATGCTCGAGAATAAAAGTTATGGCTTTTAAATGTTTATGACTTCACTCTTTAGTAGTTCATGAGCATATCATTGTGTACACATTTGAATGGGCGGCCATTTTTTTCCGGTATCATCCCTCCACATGGAGTACTACCAAACTCCATGATAATCTCCACCAGTCAGTCTGTCCATCCATTTGGGGAGGGGCTTCTCAGTTCAGGGAGGGGCTACAAAACCACATCGGCGCCATTTTGTTTGCTCCGTGTGGCATATTTAGTAAGGCCCGCACTCTCTTTAACTCTCACGGCTTTATCCTAAATCTAATTCGATATCTGATTTCATATTTTGTTGTCGCTAAGATGGTGCAAGTTTCGAATGCAAAAAAAAAAAAAAAGGGAAGAAAATTCACGTTTTGAGCCAAAAATGCATTTTAAGTGAAATGAAGGCCTGTAATATAAAGTCCATTCAGACTCCCTCACGGCATTATCTTAACTCTTAATTTATCATCTGATTTCATTTTTTTTTAGTCTCTAAGATAGTTTAAGCCTCAGTTTCAGCAAAAGGTGAGAAAAATAGGAAGAATGTTGGCGTTTTTATATAAAAAATGCATTCTAATAGTCGTTTCAAATGTATCTGGTTGGACTCGATGTGGGGAGGGGATAAGTAGTGAGGGGAGAGGAGATAGGGGAGGATAGGAGGGAGGGGAAGCAGAAGAGTGAGGGTAAGGGGAGTTGTGAGAGGAGAGAGGAGAGAGGGAGAGTTGGGAGGGTGGGGTTCCCTGCACGGGAATTGGTTGTGACGCCGTTTTGAATGTATCTGGTTGGATGCGATATGGGGCAGGGGAGGTGTGGGGGGGGGGGGGATGTGGTTGTGGACTAACGATGGAATCCAATATTTCTTAATAAAGTTTGGTTTTAAGGAATTTTTAATTTGTGAAGTAAAGTGTATTTGATACAAGTCAGTCAAGGCAGGTTCTCCCCCCTCAAGTCAAGTCAATCAAGTCAAGGCAGAAGTAAGTCACTCCACACCCTCTCCTCCCATCACCCCATACTTCCTCCCTCTCCCCTGTGTACGATCCTCTCCCCTTCCCCCTCTCGTAAGTGAAGCATCAGATAGGAAGAGGGGAGGTCCAAATGTCATACATGTCTATGCCTGTGGGTTTCCCACGGGTGCCCAACAAGTAAATAAAATTTGTCGTCTGTCTGTCTCTGTTCATATTTTTTGCAAAGACCGCTGGGCCGCCAACCACCAAATTTGGCAAACAGATCAAGTCCGACCAATGGATTGTCCAAAGGGTATTTTCATCCATCATCATTTAAGACCCCAAAGAGCCTTTAAGACCCCTAAATGCTTAAGACCCCCAAGATCTTAAGACCATTTCAACTCCTTTTCACACCCTTAAAACCTGAAAGATCCAAAGACCCTAAGACCCCATAAGGCCCCTTAAGACCCTTTACACTTTTAAGATCCTAATGACCTATAAGTCTCCTTCCACTCTTCAGACGGATTAGACAGCTTGGACTATTGAACATTTCAATTTTAGAGCTTGAGACCACTTGGACCTTTTTAGACCCTTTTTCATGCTTGAGAGTTTAGACCCTTTTGACCCCATAGACTCGAACTACGATTGAAATGTACCCTTTAGACCATGTAGAACCTTTGAAGTGCACACCACACAAACATCTGTAGTCTATTACAAAACACAGACTGTACATTTTTACCTTCGCAAACTTTGTTGCGAAGGTTATGTTTTGATCGCTGTGTATTTATTTATTTATTTGTGAATATGTGTGTTTGTTTGTTTGTTTGTTTGTTTGTTATCCCCATAACTCCAAAAGTATTCAACTGAATCGCAGCAAATTTGGTGGGATGATTGGTTATTATCCGAGGACCATTTGATTAGATTTTGGGAGCGATCGGGTCAAAGGTCAAGGTCAAGGTCATGAAAAGGTCAAAATCGTCTTTTTACCATAGCGCGGTCAATTTGTATCCAATTTGCATGCAACTAATGCCAAAATGTTCAGAATTCAATGCCCCATCTTGTGATATGTGACATGACACAATGACGTCATAACCCTTATTAGCGGTTGGGAGTCAAAGGTCAGGGGGGTCACGACATTGCAAAATGTGCGGTTTTAGTCATAACACGGTCAATTCTTATCCGATTTGCATGAAACCAACACCAAAATGTTGACTGTTCTGTTCCCCACACTCTAATACCAATTACAAAATTAAGAGTACAAAGGTCAAGGTCGAGGTCAGGAAAAGGTCAAAATCGTCATTTTGTCATAGTGTGGTCGATTTTTATCCAATTTGCATGCAACCAATGCCAAAATGTGAATTCAATGCCCAATCTTGTGATACACGATATGACACAAAGACGCCATTACCTTTGTTAGCGGTTTGGGTCAAAGGTCAGGGGGGTCAACGACCTTTATTATCATAACGCGGTCAATTCTTATACAATTTGCATGTAAGTAGATTCAAAATGTTTAAAATTCAATTCCCTATCCTGTGATGTGTAATATTTGATTTCTTATAATGTGACCAGTTGTCATCAGATTGACTTGACACCAACACCCAAAAAGGTCAGGGAGTTCATACAGAAATTGTACAATGTACGTGAATCAGTGTCAAACAGCAGGAAATTTAATGTTTTTAAGCCATCATAACACATATGAGATGGCAGATGTGGTATGGGATTAAATACCCCCACAATCAACCGTTTTTTTGGGGCAAAATGTAGCGTTGGCGAAGGTATGCGCTCCACTGAGTGCCCGTTCTAGTTTTCAGCAAGTAATGCACAAACTCACCCCACCCAGAGGGTGGGTATACTCTGTTTTTTATTATTCTACTAGACGACCCATGAACGCGTTGGGTTCCCTTTGTGACAGTGGTTGATGAAAAAAAATCATTTCAAGAAAAAAAAAAGAGATAGCTCCAGCAAACTATACCGCTGAGGTTGTTTGCATTGATCAAATTCTCCCGAAGAGAACTTGACTGAATTGGGAATTGATGCTTTAATAATTTTTTTCATTGCCCGATTTGAACGAAACTTGATACTGCACACTGCAGACGAATGGTGAGTAAGGTGGCCCAAAAATGTTTGCGCTATCGTATACCGTTTTGGCTGTATTTCGGGAACATACATACATATATATATATATACATATATATACATACATATATATACATACAAGATGAAAGTTTTAGTAATATATAAATTATGTATACGTACACTTTAATATACACCCTGCAAAAATTCCTTTGTGGGAGGAGGGAGGGGAAGGTGGTGTGGTTGGAGGGGGTAAGAGGAGGTGGGAGGAGGGATGGAAAGGGGTGGGGTGGGGTCTGGAGGGGTGGGAGTGGTGGGTAGGGGTGGTGTGGGAGTCCGAAAGGAGGGAGTGAGGTGGAATGAGGGAGCGGAAAGGGTGGGAGATGGCACACAGCATTGTCTGGCAATGCCAGGTACCTTTGCTGGTTTATAATAATAAACAGTGGAGATATATGAATCCTGGTGGATTTTAAATTTACCAAAAATGGTCATTTTTCAGTTGACTTACAAAGGACCATCTATTTATTACGTACGTTATCATAGCGTAATTTTTATATTCCACCCCCCCCTTCCTCAATAAGTCCTATAAATGTGTTTCCCTCCTCTCATATCATCTCATCTCAACCTTACTCATCTCATCAAAACCTCATCTTTTCTAACCTATCCTCTCACACTCTGCTCCCCTTCCTTAAGGTATTGTCTCTCAAAATTTAATTACTCAATGTCGTTCCTCCCTCTCCTGTAGGTACCTAATAAATAGATGGTCCTGAAAGCTGTCAACATTCTTGGGTTACTTCCTGGCAGACCATGCCTACCTCAGTGGCCTGGCTGTGTGTGGAGAAAATGACCCGTGCAAATGGATCTGACAAGCCAGTGCTGTCTGCGGCAAACAGGCTTCGGGCCTGGTACGTGTGCACTCTCAACTGGAACAGTTGTTTCTCTGTTAGAGGCCCAACATCAAAGCCTTCATGTTAGTTTGACGAACAGGATTCATTGAACTAGAAAAAGTCATTAACCGTTCTCTAATGATACATGGAATGAACTTAGCTTTAACGAGTTGGTTATTCATTCAAAAGCAAAATGTTACAAGGGTTATCTTGTTATCAATATAGTTCACTGTGCTCTCAGTTACAGACTTTGTGAGGTTGTTCAGGACAATTTTTTGTGTCAGGAAGGACAACACTAGGGGCCTCGAGAGGATAAGCAAGCAGTTATACAGTATGAGGAAGCACTAGTAAGAGCATGCAAGGCATTGTGTGTGGAAATCGCTGAAAGGCAAAATGTACTCAAGTTGTATGAATTATAATCTGACCCTTGTAGATGAGGCTGATTGGGGGTACGTTCAGTAGGCCAGGGCCTGTTTCCTTGGCCATTCTTTGCTCGTAGCCATTGGGCAGGCCACAGAGAAAGTCCCTCCGATGCTTGCTGAGCCCAAGCCAGAAGTAACACTCCAGTTTGGCTTGCACAGTCCAGCCAGCAGATCCAAAGCCCTTCTTGCCAGGAAGCTGGAGCATATGACATCAGAATGAGAAAAGCAAAATAATCATAGAACTCCAAATATTCATAAAGTAAACAGAATACTTGGAGCAGGGCATTGTGCATATACAATCAATGATCAGCGAGACAATCCTCCAACTATGCCAAATTAAATCATGACCCAAATTATTTCCACCTTATTTTGGGGAAGGACAGCAAAGGATTTTGGCTCAAATCTTTCACGAACTGACTGAACAGGTCTGACATGCGAGTGGAGCTCATTTGGGTAAGAATTTATATTTTGTTCAGGGTTCTGGCAATAACTTGTCTGCTCTTCGTGAAAGAAACCTATTGATCTTTAATGTCCACCAACGAATGCTATCATACGAGACACCAAGTTTAAAGTCCATCCGGGGAGCGACACATTTTGTGATGTACACCCTACCTGCGGAACACCAATCCGACCGTTCACAGTCTGATTAGGAATCAAACCCAAGATAGCTAAATCAAATGTAAGTGCGCCACCTCTGCATCATCCATTCGGATAGACTATCCTCCCAACACAAATCATAGATGCACATAAAGGTGGGAAGAGCAAAAAATAAAAAATTCAAATGGTCAAATATAACTTTACTTTCACCAAAATGTCTCAGAAAAGGCTTTATTTCATCAAAACCGACTAATCTGCGAAAAGCATATTGAAGCAGAAAATGCAAAATTAGGTCAGGGAATGCATGAAAATATAATCGCCAAACCCACCACAAATTGCAATAGAAACCATTTAAGTGTTTTTTCACCCCAAGTAACCTATAGAATGACATACTAAAAGTCACCGAAAATCCAAGTTGGGGAACATGTTTATTTTTCAAGATGGTCACCAAAACTGATAATTTTAGAATCAGCCCTATATCAGCAAGTAATAGTGCTAAAAATATACGTGAAACACTTAGGTACATGTTACTGGACACAATAAACCCATTTCTGACATTTTAAAACTTGTCACAGACTTCACATTCAAAATGGCCACAAAAATGGCGCCAAAACTAGCATATTTAGAAATAGCCAAATATAAGCAATTACTTGGGATTCATATATCAATAAAAAAATCTTGAAATTTCATTGGTTCAGACATTTGGGAAATGAATGAAATTCTAAGATATGTTGGATACATTGTATTATTGTTGTCATAGCGCTAAAGTATTTCTTTCTCTTCATATTACAGTGTAATTCGCTGATCATGGACAAGTGTGTTATTCTGTAAGGAACCTCTATCCAATGGAGAGCCAACTTCCACATTACGCATCAAAGCATGTGAAGGCATTGCCAAGGCTAATGAGTTGTGGAACAGAAATATTAGTACTGTGCCCGGCCAAGTTGTGCATGTCAAGTGTAGGAAGGACTTCTGTTCCCCACAGTGCATCGTCAATGACAACAAAAAGCGAGGACATGACTCCGCAGCTCCCAGTAGTTCACCATGTGCACATCGATCCACAAGTCTGGCATTCAATTACAATGAAAACTGCAAATTTTGTGGTGTTTGCGATGCAAAAAAAAAACAAAACAAAAACACAAACCAACTCATAAACTTATCTCAATCAGAACAATGGATTTCCAGAACCCCATAATGCAGGTCTGCAAAGAACACAATGATTTGTCATCAGACACTGTCAGAGGTAGAATTGAGTATGCGCAGGATCTACATGCTGAAGATGCGGTATACCACAACCTCTGCAGCACAAACTTTAGAACAGGAAGGGAAATACCAAATGAGTTCGTTGCAGAAGAAATGATCCCTCCCAAACGGCCTAAGCAGGGCAGACCCTCCGATTCAGTACGAGCAGATGCTTTCATTAAGGTAACCGAGTATCTGGAAGCCAATGGCGATGAACAAACAACTATACAAGATCTAATACATAAAATGGATGAATTTCTGGATGGCACTGACAGTGAATCATATGGATTTACTTACATGAGAGATCAACTTCAAAAACACTTCGGCGACAACAGAACGATCACCGAGATCAATGGAAAACTAAATGTGGTTACATTCCGCCACAAAGCATCCGCTATCCTCCACGAATTCTACAGTTAACCCAAGAAAAGCAACAACACTGCAGAGAAAATGAGACTCATTGAGACTGCTGCCAAACTGATTAAAAGTGATGTCAAATCAGTGGAAGAGACAAAAGAGGTATACCCAGATTCAAGTACAATGACATCTCCTGACGAGGCAATGCCATTCTTACCTGAATCAATGAAAATTCTGCTTCAGAAACTCGCAGTTGGGAAGGATGCCGATAAGAAAATTGCATCGTTGGGCCAAGCCATGATGCAATGCATTCGACCAAGAGTTCTAATTGCTCCCTTACAGATAGGTTTAGGCGTACAAATGCATCACCATTTTGGGTCTAAATTTCTCATCGACTCTCTCTGTGCACATGGAAATGTCAGAAATGGGTTTATTATGTCCAATAACATGTACCTAAGTGTTTCACATATATTTTTAGCACTATTACTTGCTGATATAGGGCTGATTCTAAAATTATCAGTTTTGGTAGCCATCTTGAAAAATAAACATGTTCCCCAACTTGGATTTTTGGTGACTTTTAGAATGTCATTCTATAGTATATTGAGTGAAAAAACACTTGAATGGTTTCTATTGCAATTTGTGGTGGGTATATCACTACATTCCCTGGCCTAAATATATTTTAACCTGGTGGTGGAAAGTAGGAGGTTTCAAAGCGAGTGTCGTCTCTAATTCCATCTCTCCGCCATGTACAGGGCATTGAATAAGTCGGATAGTCTCTAATGTCACACTCGAGAATTCCTGGAAATCCTCTACCAGACTTCATAAGAATAAACTTGTAGTTGTTTAGAAGATTAAGGGAAAATTGATGGGGGAAATGTAGGGGTGACTCGGAACGATTGGTAGGCCGAGGACCACCAACTTTTCTTGCGACATAAAGCCATATCTCCACCAGGCTGTACAGTTTACATTTTGTATCCCACTGCTCGGCCGGATCTGCATCCATACCTTAACAAAAATCTCATCAGCTTGTTCTTGCCACATCTCTAACGTGTCCACCAAGTTTCGTTTGAATCAGTCTACAACTTTTTGAGATATCGTGCTATATATCATTTTTGGCGCTGTCTCTCAATGGTGAAGAATCACATGAAAATGTTTTAGTATCCGGATCCAGATCTTCAACAAAATCGAATCAATTCGTCATTGTCACACACCTAACCTGCCCACCAAGTTTCATCTGAATCCATCCACAACTTTTTTAGGTATCCTGCTCACAGACAAACAGACATGGGTGAAAACATAACTTCTGTCCACCTTCGGCAGTGAAGGTAATAAACGTGCAGCAACTGTGCTGACCTGAAGGTGTTGTTGTTGCTGGTTCAATCCACCACCATGCTCCCCCTCCCCTATTTAACCCATACTCCAATGTATAACCTACCCGTAGGAAGAGGGTCTTCACTTTGGCGCAGTCTTTACCTCGTTGGTCATCGAGTGGCGAGTACAGGATATCCTTAGCCATCATGCGTGCGTACGCGACGCGTTTGTTGTTGCTCAACATCCATATAAACACCTCGGGAATGCTGTGCTGGGGCTGGGGTTTGGATGAGGAACAACTTCAGAAGACCTTTCACACTCAATTCCAACATCTGCTTTTACTTCACTCCATGAGCAATGAATGCCTTGCATTTTATGTAACTTATAAAAACCAAGGACAACAAATATTTCTGATGATGAAAGAACAAATTGCAACTGATACGACCATGATAAAAGATGAAGGCCTCATGAACCGGCTTATGTGTGTCGCAAACTTTGAGTTTGCTGTGAGGAAATAACAAATGTTCATGAAAACCTGAAAAGAAGAAACGAGTGTTGTTAGGAAAACATGTCGTGTTCAAACTAAGTGACATACATGGCTGCAGGTACAACCAACCAATAAAACTTTGGTTCACAACAAGGCTCAGGTATCAACGATTTGGTCACCGAGTGACCATAAACAGGGACTACATACGTCTGGGTCCTAATATAAACCTCCATGAAGTAGGGAGGATCAAAGTGAGGTGGGTAAAAGCTGGTGTGGGAGAAGTGGAGAGGGCAGTTAGGCAGTGCAGGGTGGGATGCAAATGTCTTCTGCTCTGGCCATGAGACCATGCCAGCGTTCCCTTCGTCGCCGTATCTTGTACGTGGGACGAGTAACGTGTGTTTGAATGTTCATGTTCCTCAGAATTGTGGGGGCTTATAAGAGGTGTGTATGTTATGCGTTGGAATAGCTGTACTCGGTTCATGTGCAGAAACTGCATGTTCACAAAAAAAAAAACCCATCCTATGATGTCAGGTGTCTTTGTCCCATGAGCAGTTTGCTGCACTGTACATTGAAAACAAGCCTGTTGTGCACAAGCCTGTAAATGGGAAGAAGCTGTTTGCTCTTCGACGAGCCTTGGCCTCTGTTTAAACACAACAAACCTTAGTCATCAGGCCAGGTTACAAAAGGCAAAACAAGACATATTGCTTTACAAAGCTAAAATTGTCAAGCTGTGCACGACTCCAACTATTCAAAGTGGGTATAAAATACTTACATCCTTTGCTGGCAGTTCAAAATGTTATACGGGCGAGATACTCACTCAAGTCCAAGAAATGCTCACGTTTTTATTATTTTAAAATACGTAGCATATATAAATTACAAGAAAAAGAAAAAAACCAATTTCTTACTCGTATAAAATCATTGCATAGATACTCATGTGTCGACAAATAAAAAATTGGCATTTATTGGACTATTGCATCTCATGTGACTTTTGAATGCCCTGAGTAAAATAGCTTGGGGAAAACTGGGGTGCATTGGGACACAGATTGGACTGGAACATACCCTAAAAGAGCTATCCTTAGCAACTGATGAAAAAGGCACTTCTTGGTCGAGTCTATTGGGGGATGTCCCAATGCACCCCAATTTCCTCCATCACTAAATTGGGGAACAATTTTTTGATTTGGAACAAAGCGGTCCCATGATCATGTCAATTATTTTTGTCATTTTCTCTGAACTCCTCCAGAAGTTTCTGAGTTTGATAGCTTATTAGAAGGAGGCAAGCTCTGTCTGAGTCTGAGGTTTCAGAGGCTATGGCTTAGAACATTTGTCCCCAACCTGCGGCCCGAGGGCCGCATGCGGCCCGCAGAGCCCGATACTGCGGCCCGCGAGGACTTTCCAATCAAAACACATTTCCATGAAGCAATTTTAAAGGGGTTTACACAATGCCACTAAAGGCTACTGCCGTGACCTGAAAAGCCTTACACAATGCCGCTGCCGGCCACTGCCGCTTACCGCCCAGGATGAATCAAATCAATTTGCATCAATAAAACTCAATAAAATGAATCAATTTTTTTCTGACTCACAACATCCTTGGGAGTAGTGAATGCGGCCCGTGGGATCAAAAGGTTGGGGACCACTGGTTTAGAAGCTGAAGGTCACATCACACAGATGCAATAGTACATACTGGGCAAGTGTCAACCATACGAACAGCCAAAGTGTCTACATCATGAGAAGATTCAATAGCAATGATTGTACTCTCTTGGAGTCATCTTCTTTGTACCTCTTCAACAAGGAATCGCAGTTTATGGAGAAAGTTGTAGGCTTGCTTTAATTTGTCTTTAAGGGTAGTGCGCTTCACGTTGGTTCTTAAGGTCTTCGACTGCTGTGCCATGGTTTCCTACAAAGAGATGCAGGACTCTTCTGAATTTTTATCTGCCATGCAAGGAATAGTTAGACAATTTAATAACGAGATGCCTGGTAGTCTGTATTCTCATCATTTTTTACTGACGCTTCCTGTATATGACGCGATGATGGGACATTGAAAATTACCAGCTCATGGATGCAGGCCTTCAAACGTTCTTTGTCTAACTTTGTTTGCCCGTTCTGAGGTTTTTCTTTCTTTGCAAGAGCAACAAACCGCCTGTGGGGATAGAGGAAACAATCCCATTCATTTTGAAGAGTTTCCTTTTGTTGGAGCAAAAATAAATAATAATTTAAACAGTGAATGCTAAAACTGCAGCGAAGCTTGTTCATTGTAATGGTTTTGTTCCTGATTTGCATTGCCAACAAAATGTAACAAAACTTTACATCATTTTACTGGGTCAATATATACACGTAAGGGATAAAACCACCTTACACATAAATCATTTGAAAGGTAAAGAAGTGGGCTTCTGACTAGTTATAAATATTTGGAGTATGCTAACTCTAGTATTTGAAAGCCAAGTTTTCTTGGAAGGTCTCGCGATATTGTACAAAAAGAGTAATACTGTATTGTAATAATATGATTATTTTTCAAAATGCCAACATTCCCTCTTTAGTAACAATACCCCCCCCCCCACGCCCCTCTCTCTTTCATGTGTGCTATATAGCTCACGTACAGACAGCCCAGGCTCAGTTCCTCCAGCACACCACGCAAGCGACGTTCAGGATGTGGACGTTCAGTAGCAATTACTTCCTGCACATCATTTATCCCCTCCTCCTGGAAAGAAAATAAATAAACAAATAAATAAATAAAAGGGGTTTTTGTCTCAACAATATAATATCAAAAAAATTTAAAAAAATGTAAAATAATGTTGGGATGTTCCTCCAAAAGGTATTTAAACAAGGTAGGGATGGTAAGAAGAAATTATCATGTGAAACCATCCCTACATCTTTCGTTGAATAATGGTTGTCCCTTGAAAAGACACTAACTGTGTCATTATCTTTTGGTGGAAAAACCACTGTACTGTTTCTGAGTTATTGATATGTTTCTTATGTATTTGTGAAAACTATTTGGTTGACTGCCTGAGGCAACAGAGGTTGTGGATCTACTGATGCAGATAATCTTAGATGTGGATCCATGATCAAGGTTGTGGATCTGTCGTTTTGGAGAAATTTGGGCTGAAAGAATCAAAACCTCGAGGAAGAAGTGCCCAGCTGATGATCCATGTGGTCGGGAAAGTGTGTATGCTTGTTTGTTTTATAACCTGGTGTTTGCTTAGTGGCTACTGATTATAACCTGGTGTTGGCTTTGTGGTTAGGGTGGTGGCTTGTGGATCCGAGGGTCCTGAGTTAGTTTAATGGTTAGGGTAGTGGGCTTGGGATCCAAGGATCCTGAGTTTAAATCCCATTCGGCTGTGGAATTAATACCAGGTGGGGTTAACTCGGCCTGTCATCCTTCTGAGGTCAGCAAAATGAGTGCCAGCTTGCTGGTATCCTGTGTCGGAGAGACGACCTGTCCAGTAGTGGGGCAACTTAGCATAACAATTGTGCATTTTGTGAGGAAAGCACCAAATTTGGCACACTAGTAGCCTATCATATTATGAACAGATTTGGATCTTGGGCCATCTCAAAATTTTTGATGGCAGTGGAAAATGGCTGCCACAGCCATCAACGGCTGAATTTGAGATGGCCCATTATCCAAATCTGTTCATAATATGATAGGCTACTAGCGTACCAAATTTGGTGCTTTCCTCACAAAATGCACAATTGTTATGCTATATTTAGCTTAGTTGCCCCACTAGTGGGGACCGAACAGAGGGACACTGGACCGAACAGAGGGACAGACAGACAGACAAACAAGCCGGTAGGCGGACATGGGTAGTCGACTACCCAATAGAACCTGATGCGATGGGCCCGTTCGATGGGGAATGACCTGAGGATTAAGCACAAGAAAATTCATGATTCTGGCTTTAAGGGTTCATGCTGCAGATTGTTTTTTCGTTAAAATACCCCCACATTTAGAGGTTTTTTGGCCATTGCTCGGCAATGGAGGGGTCCATAGCAACGGTTCTTTCTCACACATAACTAGGACATATAATGAACCTACCATACCAGTTTCATGTGTATCTGACTCATAGTCTCTGAGAGATAACGAACTTCGTTTTTTTTATTGTTTTCGACCAGGGTTCATTCAAAGTCTATCTTCTCCTACAGTTTTCATAGGATCCGGCTGGAAATTTTTGACAACATGGCTGAATGTACTGCCCACAGTCGCTCGTGGCCCGATTTTTGAAAAAATAATTTTTTTTTTAATGATTTTTCAAAAATTTCAAAGTCCCATTGCTCGGCAACGGTGGTGTCCATAGCAACGGTTCTCATATGCACACAACTAGGTCATGGTATGAACCTACCAACCAAGTTTCATTGAAATCGCCATTGTATTAACGGAGCACTGGACCGAACAGAGGGACAGACAGACAGAGGGACAGACAGACAGACAGACAGACAAACATATCGACGGAAATACTGATAATAAGGGTAGAAAAAAAAAAAACTCAAACAATTTTTTTTTGAGATTTTTTTTTTTTCGACTAGATCGACTACCCAATATTTCTGAAAACATCATGACATCAAGGGAAATAAAGTGCAATTTTTTTTATTGTTTCTAACGAATATGGATATAGAGATAGAAAAATATACTCGAAAAAAATTACAAATTCAAATGAAAGCATATTATTTTTCAAAGGAAAATAATACAGTAGAAGGTAGGAAGAGTAAGTGACACATACATTAGAGGGAGGGGCAATGCATGAATTGACCCAATCATCTCGATGGATGGATAGAATGGGATGAGTTTTGACATTAAATGAATCATCAATACGGGTTAGCCTGTGGAGTTTTCATCTGAATCCCTGGCTCATGATGTGGGGAACCTCAGTTCAGATTCCATAGGCGTTTGTCCATTGCCTACAAATGTCTCTGTAACCAACGTTGAAGTGCATTCTTGTCTCCTAATGTATTTGTCCTGCATATGATATATTTACAAATTCCTCTACGAGCCTTACCAACTTATCTGCGATGCACTCCATTATATTTGAGTTATAAAGCCTCCAGCGCTGGTCTTGCCAGTTGCTTTTGATGTGGATGCACGGCTTCTCCTCGTAATATGGCAGATGGAAATAGTTCCTGATGCAAGAGGAGGAGGAGGAGGAGGAGGAGGAGGAGGAGGATGATGATGATGAGGGAATTAGACAGGAAACTGCAAACTGCGGATAAGCATTAACAGCATCTTTTATTTCATGGCTGGAAGTGAAATGTAATGCTGATGTGTTCCTAAAATATTCACTCAACATGGGCCCTCTGCCGAGTGTTGTGGAATAACATAAAGCTTTTTCGTTAAACTCATTTTCAAAGATCGCTCATTCCAAACATACAAACATCAATCAAATGCTTTCTTCTGACGCATATTGTGTGCTGGTACAACTCTATTCACTCAACATTTGTGTTCTTTCCTCTGTTATTATTCAAATAACCTGAAAAGGTTGTCAAAAAAACACAATTTATTTCGACAGCTTACAATATCATTGTACAGGACAGTATTTCGATATGGCATATGAAAACAGATCAATATTGATTACTGATAATGACATAAGACCTATTGCATTACATGTTGGGTTGATGTCAAATTGAATGGAATTTGAGTTTGGATTATTATTAGCGTGTACTCCAGACTACCTCCACACCTGTCTGTGATGACTGGTTTACGAGACGGTGTTGTGGACATCGTGCCGAGTTCAGAATCGAAGTTTTCCTCATCTTGGCAGTGCAAAAGCAGTTCCACCTCTTCATCGTCTCCGGTCTTTTTCTTCCCAGGATCAATCTTATCTGTTCCATCGATCAGACTTCCACAATTACCTGTTCAGGGATGGCACACAAGTCCATGGCATGGAAGATTTGCAAAGGAATTGACATTTCAATTGCTCATAATCACTTATGTTCTCCAAAGTGTTTTTGATTTCTTCACTTCTTATAGTGTCGAGGCTCGTGGAGGGGCTACGTATAATACAGAATGAATCCGGATGTAACAGAACAAAAGGAACAGGTGAAAGGGAAGAAGAAGGGTGGAACACACCAACAGCAGGGTTGAAGGATAAAATAGAGGGAGACCTGGACAAATAAGGGACATGGGGAAGAATGATGGCGAGGGGAGGACACAGGGGTAAACAAGATGGACACAGCTGTAAACTCTCAATCACAGAAATGGAAGGATAACCTTGAAACTTGGAATGAGGTGGTATTTGGGACAGTTAATGGGGGTAGAAAGGATCATGGTTGCGGATAGGGTATGACCTGAAATGGTGGTGAACAGGCGTCTTGAAAGCTTGGAGGGAAGAATGACATTGAAGAGAATTTGGAAGTTGGTTCCACAGGCGGGTAGATCGAGGAACAAATGAGTGGAGGTGAGCAGTGACTCTAGATTTTGGGAGTTTCGTCAGAAGTCAGTGACTGGCAGACTGTGTGCATCCCGGAGAAACTTGGAGGGAGGGGGAGTGGATAAAGTGCAGAAAGGGAAGATGGTGCAAGACCAGAAGGAGGCGGAAAAAGACAGAGACTTGTGATCTGTCTGGGATGTGAAAATGATAAGCCCACAGACTCAGCTTCATCGGCAGAGATTCCGTTGATTTTTACGGCCTTGGTTTCCAGAGCATCAAGCTGGGTGTGAGCTTGGGGTGCCAGCCCACAGGGGAGAGCAGTACTCCATGAAGCTGCGGAAGAAGTCCTTGAATGTAGACAAGAGTTCAGGTGTACCAATGAAGAACTTTGCATGATGGAGGAGGACTGCCTTTGGATGTCAACTGAGATATGTGGTGTCGCCAAGAAAGATCATGGCAGATAGAAAGGTCCAAAGATTTTGGTAACTGAACTTCAAGAGGATTGTGAAGAAAGTAGATAGGAGGGTTTGCCATAGGGTCCTCTTGGAGAGAGATTGTGAGAATGTGAGATTTGTAAAGATTGAAAGACACATTCCAAGTGTTTGACCAGCTTATGATATATTTTAAGGTCTGAAGAGAGGGAAGAGGCTGTCGATCTGAATGATGAAGGATGTCACGGCACAGGGTGGAGTCATTAGCAAATCGATAAAGAAGATTTTTCCAGAGTCAGAGAGATCACTGATGAAGATCAGGAACCTGACGAGGCCCAGAACACTGCCTTGGGGCACTCTAGACTTGGGGTACAGAGATGGTCTTACCTTCAAACTGGTTATCATGAACAAATTTTAATCTACATATCGATTTTAATGAACATAATGATTTAAATGAGGTATTTTGTGCACTTAAGTTTTTGTTTTTTTTGTACACCTTGTCGAGGCTCATATGAGAGCGAACACACAACGCACAGCAAGGGGGGCATGAGACAAGAGGGGCAGGAGTGGAAAGGACAAAACAAGTGGGGAACAGAGACATTAGGAGATCTGTGTAAGGGAGAGGGATGGGGCAGGCAATATGGGGAATGCAAGATGGACATCACAGGGGCTTTCAGGAAGGAAAGCAGGGAATTTGAAGGAGTTGAGTTTGGGGTGGATTAACAGGGGTAGAAAAGATTGTGGTTTTGGATGCGGTAAGATAAGAGATGGTGGTGAACAGCTGTTTTGAAGACCTGGAGGGAAGACTGATTGAAGAGAGTGTGGGAGTTTGTTCCAGAGGTGGGAAAAAGAGGAATGAAAGAGTGAAGGTGAGCAGTGATTCTTGATTTTGGAAGTTTTACCAGAAGGGTAAAACCCTTGGAGCACCCTGTGGAAATATGGTGGGGACATATCACAGACAGAGCAAAAGTGGGGGGTGGGGGGGGTGTGGCCAGAGAGGAGACGGTAGAAGACAGACAGACCACCGACCTGCCTGTGGTTAGAGAGTGAGAGACCCAAAGACTCAGACTCATCACGGGAGATACCAATGATCCTAAATGCCTTGGTTTCCACAGGGTGAAGCCAAGAAAGGTGAGAGGCAGGAGTACCAGCCCAGAGGAGAGAGCAGTACTCTATCAGGCTGTGGACAAAAGCTTTGAATGTGATCAGGAGCACAGGTGTGCCAAGGAAAGATTTTGCACGATGGAGGGCCCAGTCGGTGACTGGCTTTGGAGACCAGCTTTGAAATGTGGTTTTCCCAGGAAAGATCATGGCAATGGTGATGCTTTAAGTTGTGGTTTACTTCCATAAGATGAGGGTACTACTGAATCTGATATAAGTTTTTATTTAGTTCTGTTTGAGGCAATGGCTTCGCCATGTGATTGTCCTCAAGCTCATGAGGGTTTAAGTGAAAGACATTTCACCCAGATGAGGGCAAAGGGTATGCGGGCTATCACCTGCATCCTCGCTAAATTCAAAATTCTTGCTCTAACCTACAAGCAGCACTGCATCAGCAGCATCCCCAGCAAATGATGCCACCCACTGCCATTTGGTGCATAGGGTAAAAGAGGAAGAAGACAAATCAGAAGAAGAAGAAGAAGGGCAAAGGGAATGGTGAACGTGCGGGTCATGTATTGTGTTGTACGTTTACGTGGTAACATATCTGTGAAGATTTTGGCATGAAGGTGAAAGTTAATGCAACAGCGATGGTGAAAGTGAATGCGAAAGCCTCGGTAGCGGTAATGATGTCACGTAACAGTAATGACGATAACCGTGGTTGCATGGTAATGACATACCAATAGTAACTTCAAAACTGATGGGTTTATCACCCATTCTGCGATCAACCATCGTGGCCTCTAAGAATGTGCCAAATAATATGAATTCGTCCATTCTTCCTGTGGATTGCTGGGAAGAAGAAAGGGGGGGGGGGTGAAGAGAGGAGATTGATTGTTGTAATTCATATTTGCAAGTCATTCATAAAATATTATTGTTTTCTTTTTCCAGTTTCAAAAAGGCTCATGCAGGTAAATTCCATGCAAGCAAATTGTGTGTGGAATAAATATATATGAGTGTTTGAGTCATCAAATGAAGAGGATTTAAACCCAGGTTTTGGGATGGAAGAGCCAATGAGTTATAGTTTAAATCACTCAGGACTCGGATATAACATCCGAGGTTGCCAACAAGACCGAATCCGGCGAACTGTCGGTACAACTGGCAGGGTGTCTCGTCAGTTCTGGTCTGGCATCATTGTCTACCTGAAATATACGATACGAATGAACCAGATCTTGGTTATTTCATAACGATAATCAAGCTGTGTACTTTCACTTTCATGAAACATTCCTGGAATAGTAATGAATTTAAATTGGTAATATGTTGCCTTTAATATTCCCTGCAGTTGTTGTGAAGAGAGGCTAAAGGTTTCGGTAACAAGGCCAAGTGTCTTGTTTTTTTTATCAAAAAGAGACCAACAAACTACTGAAAATCTCCCAAGTTCAACTGATGCCGCTCACAAACATCCCAAGCATGAATCAATATATCTCCTGCATTATGTCTTGAGGTATGTCTGCGAGTTTGTTGAAGAAGAATGTGTTATAGTTTCTTCCCAGAATATCAAAATGTGACAGTACTTTGACTCTGTGGGTTCTTTGACTTCTGAGTAATTGCTCATGTGCTCCTGATTTGTCGATGGATACCAGATGCTCATGCAAGATCACGAAATGATACACCACTTATTTTGAAGTGTTGGAAAGGCATTTGTAAAGAGATTAAGCAATATTTGCATGAAAATAATGTATGACTATGACTAGTACTACAACTACTACGACTACTACTACTACTACTACTACTACTACTACTACTACTACTACTACTACTACTACTACTACTGTTAATACCCCCCCTCCCCCCAATCTTATTTTTCCCCCACTCTCGGTCGAGGAAAGTTTTCTGCCCAAGTCTTTCACAAACCTGCTGGCCAGGCCATACATTCTTCTGATGTTACCTCTGATGCACTGGTTGAGTGTCTGACAAGGACGCATTGATTTGATTTTTGTCATGATCTGGATCCAGATTTTAAAAATGTTATCTTTTTTAAAGTGATTCTTCACCATTGTGAGATCGGGCAAAAACGAAATTTTTGCACGATGTCTCAAAACGGTGTCGACAGATTCGGACAAAACTTGGTGGACAGGTTTGGTATGTTACAAGAACGAATTGATTTCATTTTGGTGAAGATCCAGATCTGGATCCGGGTCCGAGACTTTTTAGTGATTCTTCACAATTGAGAGATAGTGCCAAAAAAAAAACGATAGAAAGCACGATATTTCAAAACGTTGTGGTCGGATTATGACAAACTTGGTGGACAAGTTGGGTAGTTGACAAGAACTAGCCGATGGGATTTTGGTTAAGGTCGCAAATCCAGCCGGTCAGTGGGCTACAAAACGTGAAATGTCCAGCTTAGCGGAGGTATATGTGCTCTTCCGAGTGTCGTTCTAGTTTTGAAAGCAATTTGAAATAATAATGTTTCAAAAGGTTGATATTTAGTGCTAAATGGGGAAAAAGATATAATTTTTGATTGAAGGTACAATTACAGCTTTCTTATCGCTGCAATCGCAGAAAATTATCATCATAAATACATCATAAACAAAGTAAAGCAAAAATAAATGGACTACATTATTATGCGTAGCAAATGCAGGCGTGTGAAAATGGTTTTTTATGACCTTAAAGTCTCATGTCTCATCTGCCAGCAGTTGCTTGCAGATGTTAAAGGTACCACTGCTGGTACCCTGGCTAAATTCGAAATTCTCATCAGGACTATATCTGTGCAGAGGAGATAAGCACCACTTGGTCACACTGCCCACTGAAAAATGCTAATGAGATGATCTTAGCACTTATAGGACAGGCAAGAGGGCCAAATGGTATCTCATATTTTTGGTAAAATATCATGGGATTTATCACAAATATATTAAAAAAAACAGGCCACTACACTATGTACTGGAAAGAATTCCACCACCAGCACTTCCGGCCACTTTCACAATAGCTGACATTAGAGACATCGATACTTACATCAGAGATGCTGGGAATCTGTTCCACTTGGATGTCGGTGGAACAGGGAACATCGGGGGAAGACGTATCGAGGAATTCCATGGCCAAGCTGATCAGTATACGGGCACGGAACGAGATGCCCTCCCCAAGCCCCTCGTTAAGTTCTTGATGTTCATCCATGATCGTATAATTCCTTGTCGAACCGTACATGTTCACCCACGCTGGGCCAAAGGTGGGCAAAAAACCTGTGGAATGAAACTTGCGGTCAGCAACAGTTTCCGGAACAATGTGACTGAAGATGATCAGTAAAAACAGAAATCCCACTTTCAATCTTCATTTGGTACATGGATGTAGTATACTAGAGTAGTTTGCTGCTGGTATATGTTGCACATCAATCTCAAACTAGTCATTAAATGTTTGTGTAAGTGAACCCAAATTTATCAATTGGTCACAAACTGAGATGATACCATGTGAACTTGAACCTGATAAATTTTGTCAGTGACATCACTGAAGGGATGTTTGTTGAAGCTCAAAACCGGAACGATATATTTATGTGCTTCAGCTGGTGGCCTTGTGGGATCAAAACAGTCATAACATTCTTTCGGCTAGATTTTTACCACATTACCTTTGTCACCCTCATTAGATATCTTCCTGAGGTTCAGGAAGTGTGTACCAATGGCTACATCGTTGACTTTGTCACTGTCTCTGATCTGGATCTTAATGCGGCGGAAGAGTGGAGGAAACATCTCGGTGAAAATGATCTGCTCATTCCAAGTGGGTTCACAGCTTCCTTTCTGGACCGATGTCTTTCCCTGAGCAAAAGGAAAAGGAAGTCAAGTTGAAGAAAATGTCACATTCGGAGAATGACTCACAAACACCGCCATCAAAACGCTTCCGTTTCACACCTTTTGTCCGGCAAATGAAACAGCCACGTAGGGATCCACGAGGTCTTTGTCATCGCCCGTGAAGGCTTTCTTCACATTGGCCATAAGGCTGGTGTTCATACGGGGAAGGCCCTCGGCGCGGTAGATCCTTACATAGAAGCGGGCCCACTGCCGTTCACTTGGCACGCCCTCCGGTAAGAGTAGATTACTGTCGGTCCAGCCACAAACAATGAAGAAAATTCATTGCATTATAAAACACTTTATCTTCCATAGGTCTGTTTAATCATCAGTTTTGATACGTATAACATCAACAGGTACCTCTCAACGTCTTCTTCCTCAGTGTCTTTGGCCTTGTGCAGAGTTTTAAAGGTATCGCCTTTCCCAACAACAGCGACGTCACACTTAAGGTAACCCTTGACCCCTGAAGTAATGTCATCAGGGTCCAGGAGCACAGCCCACTTGTGGAAAAACTGATGTTCTGAGGATAAGATAAGGAAATTTGCAATGGCTGTCATCCTTTCTTGTGATATAATTGAATTGTAGCTACAGTATAACATTGACGTGAAATTGTACAAACATTGTAATAACTAGAACGCCACTCGGTGGAGCGCATACCTCCACCAGGCTGAACTGTTTATGTTCAGAAGGCCACCGATAGGCCATTTCCGCATCCGGGCTTGAATCGAGATCTATTTAACTTATTCTCGTCACCAACATCATCCACCAAGTTTTGTCATCATTCATCCATAACGTTTTGAAATACCCTGATAAGATATCATTTTTGGCCCCATCTCTCAATGGTGAAGAATGACTTGGAAAATAAATAAATAAATATCGTATCCAAATCTGGATCCTCACCAAAATTGAATCAATTTGTCCTCATCACACACCAACCCTGTCCACCAAGTGTCATACAAATCCATCCAGAACTTTTTGAGATATCGTGTTTCATATCGTTTTTGGCCCAATCATTCAACGGCGAAGAATCACAAAGAAATTTTCAGATCCGGATGTTCACCTAAATGTAAAAAATTATCGGATGCGGATCTGGATCTTCACCAAAATATAATCATTTCATCCTTGTCACACACCCAACCTGTCCAACACATTTCGTCTGAATCTGTCCTTAACTTTTTGAGATATTTTGCTCACAGACAGACAGACAGACAGACAAGCCGGAAGGCAGCGATGGATCACCGAGCATGGAAACTATAAGATATAGAGCAAAATGGATGTTATAGGCGGATAGGGAATCACCTTAAGATTATGCATATCAAATCTCATTCAGTTCCATCTCCTGATAACTACTCGGTATCCATTTGAATGAAAAGTACTTAAAATGCGGTTTGAAATCGGAAATCCCCAAAGTTCGAGGGGGTGCTGTGGGTGAACAAAGATCGAAATCGAAAATCCGGCTCGACCGTTTGTGCACAATGTATTCCAGACGATTAGTGTGAATTTTCATGACTATCCGACCATAACCCGAGGAGGAGTAGCATTTGGCGCGAAGGCACCTCCAGCTCTCGCACATTATCGATTTTTGCACTAATTGACCTTTGACTCCTGACCTCAGCGAAATTGGTCAATATGTCCTGAAGCAAAGTTGTAGAACTCATTGAGTACCATGAACCTGCAAAGTTTCATTCGTATCGATGCACTCACCTGGTCGCGAGGGGGCCTTCAATTTTCGCCAATTTTCATGCATACCCTAATTGTAGGGGGCGCTGCGGGTAAAGTATTCGATATATCACAAAAACCAGAATACATTTGATAGAGCATCACCTGTAGATCATTCGTGCCAAATTTCATAATCCTACGTGGGATAATGGTTTTCGGAATTGATTTCGCGTGAAAGGAACCGATTTTGAAGGTTTTTCGGTTGTTGCTCGAGAACCAAAGCGTCCCAAGCAACCGTCACAATTTCCAAAGCATGAGGTCATAAGATGTACCTACCACCCAAGTTTGGTCAAAATCCGCCCACGTTTATTACCAATTATGCTGATGACAAACGAACAAACATCCAAACAAACACACAGAATTACTGACAATAAGGGTCACCTATTTCGGCGACCCAACAGGTGAAAACATAACCTCCACCCCACCTTCGGTGATGGGGGTAACAAAAGGATACACTGTATGGACAATGCATGTGCAGCAAAAAACCCATGAAATTGTAATAAGTACCGGTACATGGCCCAGGATTAGCTGTATATCCTAACAAAAGGCCGCTTTCGCTTGCATTTGACGGCCAAAGAGAAGTTTGAGTTCAGAAAATGAGTGAATAAAATCGCAGACATCTCAATGTGCCTTTAAATAAATGTATAGAAAAATATATATATATATATATATATATATATATATATATATATATATATATATATATATATATATATATATCTGCAAACATCACAAGTGCCTCATCCAAACTCAGGAAGTAGCTGCTGCAGAAATGGTTTTGAGAGCTGTGAAAATTCGCTCAATGATATAATTATGCATCACACCTGGCTGGGCTTTGGTGAGTCATTATTTACGTTCAAGGTGCATCCTGTTAAAATCCACCGCCCCAGCTGCATTTGCAGTTAATTAAAACCGGAGGTCCTTTTCTCAGCCATCGCCATCATTCCGCTCGTACCATGTATTCCTCAGTGTCCTTTTTAAAATGCTATTTTTTGTCGTTCTCATACTCACGTCATAAACAAATCCTCAAGCGCTTTGGCGAACGAATGATTCATATCTTGGACTTTTAAGTGTGTAGTTTATTTTCGTCATATTATCCCATCATTTCTGTACTTGCGCCTAAACTCTTTCGACGTCATCAATGGAATAAAACATTGACGAGACTTTTATCCGATTTTAGGCAGCTTCGTATTGCCTACGGTGAAGGTATATGGATTTTTGGCCACTTATGCTGCGAGGCCAAACACGACCATAAGAATTTATATTATGAGCAGAAGAACTTGTTTGTCAAACTTTGAGATGAAGGACACGTCTTTGTCTGAAATGTCAAACCTGAGCCGTGACGGTTTTGGCTCCTGCCATTCTTTGAAAATTTCATTCCAATGATTGGCTTCCTCCACCGAGCCTCAAAAATTGTGAAACAGCCGGTCTTAGAAAGTTCCTTTGTTAACATGACATCCGTAACTACAAAGCTCCACATGTAGGAGATGTATATGACAGGTGCTTCTGAAGGGATTGTCAATAAGAGTAGTTGAAGCACTTGCAGTACAATGTGTTGCGGAATGTATTATTTTGAAGAAGGGAATAATTGGAATCTCCCGCAATGAGGTCGAAGCACAAAGCTTGGTGCTCCCACATTGTGGACAGGTCAGTGACCTCTGTTTGAGTTTTTTTTTTTAAACAACTCCTCTGGTCTGACTCCCTCTCCACTCGCAGACCTCCGACCCTCCCCAACTCCTCCTGGATGCACGAGTTCTTCCAGTGAACCCACCACTCCTGTTTAAACTCCAAAAAAAAATCCACGTTTTCTGCACATCTCAACTATTTTCTCCCCTTTGTGGAACGGCCTTACGGACAAGGATCAATCGCATGCTTCCCTCCAAGGCTTCAAGCAGTTGGTGCACCACCATCTTGTACTTACCCATTCCTTGTCGCAGTCTTTTCAACCCACAATAACTCGAGCAAACCTGACACTCTTATTTTGTAGAAATGGAACAAAAAGGTGAACAGGCACAACAGGATTAAAAACAAAAAGCCCGTGGAAAAACATTCAGCATGTTTAAAGTAAGATTGACAATCGCAAATGAGGAATGTCAGCAAAAGTTTTTCAATGTTTGTCTTTGTGTTTCGAAATCAACTGATCATCATACTATAACTGGAGAAGTCTCAGTTGGTGTGTTTGTTTGTTTCTTTGGGATTGTTTCTTGGACTACGATGCACTCCGAAACTGTTGGAGGGAATGAGTTGAAAACTGGTGGTTGTACTTGGGCTGTGCCCAGAAAGGTTTTTGGGGAAGAACATTCAGTCTCAGGGATTCAGGGTGGAGGGAGGACCCCAATTCTCTCTGTATAAATATACATTGTAGAGTGCCACGACCATCTTCCAGAGGTGGTTCTTTCTCACTTTTCCCTCTGGGGCTTCAAAGCATGCAGTGCACCACAATTTATTGTCATGCCCAATTATTTTATTATTTCATATAAGCAAATACCACCCATCGCTTCGCTGACGGGAATACTGAGAGGGAGCAAAAAAGAGAGAGCGGGGAGGGGGGGAGAGAGAGGGGGGAGAGGGTGGAAGAGTGAGAGAGGGGAAGGGGAGTAAGGAGGGGTGGGGGAGCAAGGAGGGGTGGGGGAAGGGAAGGCAGGCATGTGGTGGAGCACAAAATTATGATTCATACTGTCTCATCAAAATGATTCTGCATAGAATAACAGTGAAGATGGAAACAAAATAATGTCTGAAATCCATTTTTTACCGGTCATACTAGAAACACAGCATGGAGACAAACACCTCCCAGACGCGTCCAGAGCGAAGCTGTCTGGAGACAAACACCGCCCGGATATGGCCAGAGACAAACTCCTCTCCGGACATCAACAAAGCCCAGACATGTTCGGAGACAAACACCGCCCAGACGTGTCCAGAGCCAAGCTGTCTGGAGACAAACACCGCTTGGACACTGACAGAGACAAACTCCCATCTGGACATAAACACCGCCCCGATACGTTTGGAGACAAATACTGCCCAGACGCATCCAGAGCCAAGCCGCCCGGAGACAAACACCGCCCGGATATGGCCAGAAACAAACTCCTCTCCGGACATCAACAAAGTCCAGACATGTTCGAAGACAAACACCGCCCAGACGTGACAAGAGCCAAGCTGTCTGGAGACAAACATCACTCGGACACTGACAAAGACAAACTCCCATCTGGACATAAACACCACCCCGATACGTTTGGAGACAAATACTGCCCAGACACATCCAGAGCCAAGCTGTCTGGAGACAAATACCGCTCAGACAACGACGCAGACAAACTCCCGTCCAGACATAAACACCGCCCAGATACATCAGGAGACAAACCCCACCCAGACACGTCCGAAGCCAAACACCTCCTGGACATAACCACCGTCCAGACACGTATGGAGATAATCACTGTCCAGACATGAGAGAGAGAGAGAGAGAGAGAGAAAGAGAGATAGTGAGAGAGAGAGAGAGATATATATATATATATATATATATATATATATATATATATATATATATATATATATATATATATATATATATATATATATATATATATATATATATATATACCGGGTGTAGTGGCATGCACCTGTAATCCGGCTACGCGGAGGCTTGGGTTGGAGGATCGCTTGAGGACGGGAGCTATGCGCTGGACCTCGCTATGAGAGGGTGTAGGGCATCCTGGAATCATGGCGAAACCCAATCCTTATCCCTGTGTCCTTAAGAGGCGACCAGGGTTGCGTCAGGAAGGGCATCCGGCGTAAAACCTGTGCCAAATCAGTATGCGAATCATAACGGATGATCCGCTGTGGCGACCCCTAACGGGAGCAGCCGAAAGACGAACAACAACATATATATATATATATATATATATATATATATATATATATATATATATATATATATATATATATATATATACATATACATATATACATATACATATACATATATATATATATACATATACATATACATATATATATATACATATACATATATATATATAGAGGTGGGGTTCAGGGAGTTAGGAGAGAGAATATGTTATGCTTTATGAACACACACACACACACACACACACACACACACACACACACACACACACACACACACACACACACACACACACACACACACACACACACACACACACACACACACACACACACACACACACACACACACACACACACACACACACGCATTTTGCCAATACGGCAATTTTTCGGGATTGGTGTCAGTTTGATTACCGACTACAGTACGTACTGTATAAAACCCAAAAACCTTGAGTAGCTTTCACCAAAAATGAACGTTGCATTTATATAGACGTTTCAAGGAGATGGTCACAAACATTAATCTTTATAAACAGGTGCGTGTGACAGGTGAAAATTTTTTTGGCTCGGCTTGGAAATCGGGCGTTATCAAACATATTTTTGCTTTGAAATTCACAAAGAGAAACATAAAACCTTTGAAAAGCAAATCCGATAATCAAACACTTTAGAAATGGGCACGAGGACAAAGGAAAACCTGAAAAAACCTCCATAAGATACGGGATGAAACTTTGCCACCACGGCACTCGTAACAGGCATGGCATGTACACACACCCGCGGAGAGTCCGTTCAGATCCAAATCTACCCATATGTACCACGTCCGTGTGTGCTGTAAACGTACCTCTACTTTGGAGTAACTGTCGACTGTACATCCTGATCGTGACACGAACTGTACGTGCTGGGTAAGTGGCTTAAACACTCAAGCAAGCACTCCAAAGGAATATCTGGTTTGGCAAGAGATTACCAATTGCCGCCGATAAACCCATGCACCCGGAAACGCCCAAGCAATGTCCGACTTGGACAAATGAACACTTTTTTAGGAGTCGGAACTGCTGCTGAGTTTGGTTCTGGAGCTTAAATTTTGTAATTCAGCTTCGTTTGAAGAGATTCTTGAGGTTATGACATGGGCGGAAATGAAATAAAGCCGTGAACGCTGGCATCTACGTGCGTTTCTAAGCATTGCAATGTATCCAGTGATTCGCAGATATGATGAACAGGCATTCGAGAATATGAGTGAGGAAAGTGGAAAAAAAAAACTTTATTACAAAGAAATCATTGCGCCCTGTTCTAAGTCAAAGCATGGTTGAGTAGGCCAAAAACACATGACGGCTTCAGACCCCAGCGAGGTTACCCAGGAAATGCCTTAAGACCCCATATTTTACGAGGTGTCTGAGGGTCGCCAGATGAAGGATATAATTAAATAAGCTGTTAATTATCTTCAAAAGGGGGTGTTTTAATTAACCCAGACACACAATTTTCACTCTCACACTTCCTTGGCGTTTTCTTAGTATGCATGCAAAGTTTCAGGCTGCTGGGTTTCATGGCTTTGGAGTTATAGAAGACACACACACACACACACACACACACACACACACACACACACACACACACACACACACACACACACACACACACACACACACACACACACACAATTTATTCGTGTCGAAGATGCAGCCAGTGGCTACTGGTTGCATCATTGCTGGGATCATGGCTGTGCCACTAATGCAGCACCCCCCCCCCCCCCCTTTCCAGTAAGCCAGTGCTCATTTTGCCGACCTCGGAAGGATGAAAGGTTGAGTCAAGACCCTAAGATCTTAAGCCAGCGACCTTAACCATGAATCCAACACCAAGATTATCCCCAATTCTGACCCATGATATTTATTACCCCCATCACCCTTTCCTAATCCAAACATCTTACAATTGCTCATGTCGGTGTTTCCGCCCCTCCTCTCTTTCCTGATCTTGTCCTGTTTATTCATTCCCTTGATGTCTGTCCCACTGTCAGTTCCACCTCGCTCTTCCATGAGCCTCGCTCCTATAAACAAATAAAACGTCCTCGCTTATGCATGAAGACCAAAAAGAACCTCCATTTTGAATTGTCAAAACATCTGCAGTACATGCTCCAGACATGGTTTGATCACAAACTGTGGAATTGCCTTCGACCCTGCAGGGATAATTACCAGTACACTGGTGCTCATTTCGCTGACCTCGGAAGGATGACAGGCTGAGTCAACCCCCCTGATGTTAATTCAGTGGAAAGCGGGGCTCGAACTCATGACCCCGAGGATCCCAAGCCACCACCCTAACCACTAAGTAATTCAGTGGCAAGCAGGGCTCGAACTCATGACCCCGAGGATCCCAAGCCATCACCCTAACCACTAAGCCAACATGAAGTAATCACCATTTTTATTAGTTACATGACTTTCACCCCACCAGAGGTTTCACGATTAGATTCCAATCACATTTCTATCAAATACAGTGAAAAATCAAAGGAGTTTTTTTTGAAAGGGAAGCTGCGCTGACGTTTTACCCACCAAGAGACAAAGTCTTTACAGGATGACAGTAATCTACTTCTTCTTATCCTTTCATGTGCAACTTATGGGCAGTGTCATTTTCTGGGGGCACAGCTGTGCTGCTGATGCAGTGCCCCTGCAGGTTAGAGCATGAATTTGTGATTTGTTCAGGGGGCTGGCCATAGGTCGCCGACTCTTCACAAAGCACACCATAGGATCTTTACATCCACAAGCTAGAATGGCACTCGGTAGAGCACATACCTCTACCAGGCTGAACAGTTCACGTTTTGTATCCCACTGACATGCTGGATCTGAATCCGGACCTTAACCAGAATCGAACCAGCTTATTCTTGTCACCAAACCAACTCATCCATGTAGTTTTGTCATAACTTGTCCCCAACTTTTTTGAAATATCATGCTCTACAGGATTTCATTTTTGGCCCCATCTCTCAATGGTGAAGAATCACTGAATTTTTTTTTTAAATCTCCTATCTGGATCTGGTTCCGGATCTTCACCAAAATCGAATCAGTTCTTCCTTCTCACACACACACTCAACCAACATGTCCACCAAATTTCGTACGAATCCGTCCACAACGTTTTGAGCTATCCTGCTCACAGATGATTAAATAAGCCAACCCACCTGGTGTAACAACCAAACAAAAAGACAGACAAACAGACAGGGGTGAAAACGTAAACTCCATCCACCTTAGGTGGTGGAGTAACTCAAGCTGGCAGACAGGACAACCAGTTTAATGTCTATCCGAGGGACGGCACACACATCGATGCCTCACCCTACCCGCAAAACACCAAGATGATAGTTTATAGTTGGGCCGACATTTAAACCCAAGAAAGACAGCTTATAGGCGAGTGTGCATACCTCCAGTGTGTGAGGCTATCTCATCAGCACACAGAACATACATCACGACTTCATCTTGCACTGGTGCATCTCACCTGGTTGGCTGTACACCGTTCCCACGTCCATTTTAAACATGCCGACCAATGTTCCACTGCGGAGAATGTTTCGAGAATGGATGACCTAGGGGCAGCAGACGGCAATTTTAGTATATGCTGTTGTGTAATATCGTGAAAATTTTGGGTTAATTTTTGCCAACCTAATTTTTTAGTGACTATGGACCATAAATTTATCAAAAATTCTGGTTGGCATTTTTTTGGCCGCCATCTTGGATTATTGGCGGCCATCTTGAAATTCGCTTGGGTAAAAACACATTTCTGACCATATCTTTCCTTCTGATAGAGGTATTTACAAGATATTAGTGTCTAAATGTATGTTTTCGAGGGCTAGCAATCATTTGTGATACTTTATAAAGGTCTAAATATAAAACTTGACAAGGAAATTGTCAATAATGCCATTTTTTAGCTTATAGCAGCAGCCAAAATAATGAAATTTTTATTATGTTCTTTTTTGATATTTCATAGCTGTTATCATGACCGAATTTGACTATTTTCCCATAAATACCTATTATCACATGTTTAATATTTGTTAAATATTTGTTTCTGCTTTTTTCAGAATATAGCTACAACAGCCTGAAGAAAGATGGGAGAGCCACCTACAAAAAGACCACGCACCAATACAAACTATAAACTGTGTATTAAATGTCAAAAACATAGCAGTGATTTGTTCAGACAACACCCAAAATATTCATCATATGAAAAATTTCTGCATTCTGTCCGTCGTAGGGCTGATTTAAGTGAACTGGAATTCCTTGGAATTCATTACCGTCTGGGTGAAATAACTGCATAACAGCTAAAGGACCAACATGCGAAGTGGCATGCAAAATGCTATGCAGAAACTACTAACGTCACAGACATTGGAAGATCTAGCAGGCGGTATGAAACAGCCCTCGCTACACAGGACTCTACCCAGCTAAAGCGAAAGAGAAGTTGCCCTCGATCTTGTAGCTCTACACGATCTTCCTCTGCTCCAGTACGATGCACATGTTCCCAAATAAGGAAGTTCAATAAAGCTGAGTCCTTCTTTTGTCAGGGTAAAAATACAGATATTCTTCACAGATGTCAAAGTCAAAATGTTGGTGAAAAAATGGCAGTGATTGTGCAAAAATGCAACAATGATGAGTGGAAGGTGAACTACAGTGAACTGATAAATTCAAAGGACCCACTTTCTTGAGATTTGATGTATCATAATACCTGCCTGGCAAATCAGTGGAAAAAATAAAACCCGGTCAAGCAACCAGTTGCAGAAAAAGACTAAAAGGATTCAGATGATTCTGTAAATTTCTTGGCTGCAGAAATTGGGTTTTACAGTTGCCTTGCAGATAAACTCAGCTCTGGTGAATATATAGGCATTGATAAAGTACAACAAGATTATGACAATATGATGATGATGTATAGATTACACAGAACTACCACTCGTGCTGCACTGAAGGAAATTATTGAAAAGAATATCGATGATGTGGAATTCACACGCCCATGTGACCGCACTAAACCATCACTAATTCACTCAAGTGAGGCTCGTGAGGCTGCTGTAGATAATGCTGAAAACAAAACTGATAGACAAGATGTACAAGCAATGTTTACTACTGCAAAAATCATTCGGAGAACAATAGAACAGAATAATAGCTTGAAATTTAAAGGTTCCTTGGTTGGTGAAACTATTGTTCCTGAAGAGTTAAGTATATTGTTGGGTTGGATAATTCAAGGACAGAGCACGGCCCAGTCAAATGTACGGTCTGAAAGTATCAGACATTCATGCAGTAACATATCACAGCAGATGATGCAAGCTTACAGATCAAACAGACAGGTTACATACAAACCCAAATCAGATTCCTCTGTGTTTCGCAGTGGCACTGAAACTCCTCTGACATTGGGCATGTCCCTGTATTGCTATCATGCCACGCGGAGTAAGAAGATTATTGATGCTGTATCCCATGCTGGTGCAGGAGTGTCATATCAGCACACACTTCAGCGTGTTTCACAGATAGCTTGCGCAGTGAAGAATAACATGGAAGAACATGGTGGAACATTCGCCGAGCTCATCTACAGTGCCATGTGTGGCAGGAAGTACTTGTTCCAAAGCCCTGTCGTCTTGACCCAACAAAGCTTGGATGGTATCGAGAATCTACCAGTGAACTGAAACCAATTCTGTCCAAAATGCCTCCAGCCCCTGAATCAGTGACAGAATTGGTGAGGTGTGGTTGCAGCAAAAGTTTGTGTAATGCTCGTTGTTCTTGCAAGCAAAACAATTTGGAGTGCACAGAATTGTGCAAGTGTGAAGCCAATCCAGAGAGCTGTATGAATACCCAACAGGATGTCAGATGAAGAAACTGATTCAGATGAATAACTGTTTTCGCACTTTAAATTTCTTCATATAAGGAAAAATTGCGAATTCAACCTTTACAACAGACTAAAAGTGATATAATTTTTAAATTGGTGACTCAACATCATGTAGTGGTTAAGGTAATGTAGTTGTAGTTCAATGTGGCCAGTGTGTAATTATACATATTTAGAAATCAACATCATCAAAATCCAACTATTATTGGTCGAGATATGGGCAATAATGTGTTTTTATACAGCAAATTTCAAGATGGCGGCCAGTAATCAAAGATGGCGGCCAAAAAAATGCCAACCTGAATTTTTGATAAATTTATGGTCCATCGTCACTAAAAAATTAGGTTGGCAAAAATTAACCCAAAAATTTTGACGATTCCCCAAATGACAACACATCAGCATATACTATTTGGGACAACTTAGGGTTAGGTTTGTGGGTTGGCATTCATGATGACATATATCTTGTGATGGCTGTGTGGTCATGATCACTTTCAACGCAGCAATGAACTGAAAAACGCAATGTAATTGACATTGTCGTGTGTGTGTGTGTGTGTGTGTGTGTTTGTGCGCGTGCGTGTGCGTGTGCGTGCACGTGTCCGTCCGTCCGTCCACGGCGGTTTGTCTAATGGAATGTCCCACGCCAACAGAGCAGGACCATGTCAAGCATCACCCGGTGTGGTTTGCCATTTCTGTCCCAGTCGTAATCCTGGCAGGAATGATTTGTTCTTTCTGGGTGCTGATTACAATTGCTTACTGTTAAAAAAGACACCATGGGATCTCTCACGTCCATCAGCAACCAGCACTGGCAAGATGGATCTCTGGATTAATATCCCAACCAAAGGAAGCACACCGATCAATAACACACTTGCGATGAACCAGGAATACATTTTAGAGTCGGGTTGGGAATCAAACCCAGACTAAGTAACTAGTTAGCAAGTGCACGACCTCCGAGCTATCCTGGCAGTCCCCCCCCCACCCCCCTCCCCGATGATTGCTCTCGCCAACTAAATCAGTGGCATCCTCAAAACGTGTCAAAAGCATCTGAAGAACGACGTGGACATGCTTTCACTGACATCGCCACGTCCTTACATTATGGCAAGTCGTACACCGGCAAGAAAGCAGGAAAGTTTGCAACTCACCGAAAGTTTGATCATCTTGTCAAACAGCACTTCAGGCGAGACGTGGAAATCAAACACAAAGTACTGTCGAAAGAAAAATAACGAGCTTTAATCAATTTCCAATTTCACAGGGGGTTCCAATGGAATTTCATGGAAATGTAACAATTATTTAAGTTGCAAAATTCCTCGCAAAATGAAGACAAAAAAAGCCATCGAATATTGTAAGGATTTGGAAGAGAATTGCATTATAATCTGTTGGGGGTGGGCGGGGGATTAAACGAGTCTCATTCCCTGGAATCTAAACTAAAAAATTTTCATGTAGTTCCACACCTTCCCTCCATGCCCCCCAACCCTGACCCCCTAAATTAAGCTGTTGAAGTCCTCCGAGATTTACCCGGAGAGATTTGAGGGGTCCGACTTGGCAAATATTGTAGGTGAGAAGTCCCCATGCAGTTCTGCATTGAAGGGCTAACCCCCCTATGGCTGTGGTGAAATTGCAGAACATTCCAGCGGGGGAAATGATCTTAGGCTGAGCATGAACAACGACACCTCACCTCATTATAATATGGACAATTTGTGGATTCCTTCATGCTGGTGAACTTTTTCTCTTCTCCGACTTCCACGCACACCACAGGGTCCATATTGAGGCCAATAAGCTGGCGTGCTTCAATTATTGTGACACTTAGCTGTGGACATCACAATGAGACAATGGTGTTTGAAGGTTAGATGCAAATTATAGTGACAATGACACGATCTGTGTCACTTTATTTATTTAAATATTTTACACCCATTCATACACAGAATCTCAATTTTAACTAGGATAGTTCATAAAACACCTTGCCCCAAGCAGTCTTGAGAAAAAGGACATGGGAAGGGTCTTTTAAGGTCTTGCTTTGCGTTTTGCAAAATAAAAACAGCGCTAGGTGCCGCCATATTTGCCTGAATGCTGAATCTCACAGTTACACTGCCCTCAGGGCATATGGCGTGAATGCTGAATCTTACAGTTACTGCCCTCAGGGCATATGGCATGAACGCTGAATCTGTTACTCTGCCCTCAGGGCATGATATGGCATGAATGCTGAATGTCACAGGTACTCTGCCCTCAGGGCATATAGCATGAATGCTGAAACTCAGTTACTCTGCCCTCAGGGCATATGGCATGAAAATTAACCTCAGTTACTCTGCCCTCAGGGCATATGGCATGAAAATTAACCTCAGTTACTCTGCCCTCAGGGCTAGCATGAATGACACTCAGGGCTTCATGAAAGCTTGCATGAATGCTGAATCTCAGTTACTCTGCCCTCAGGGCATGATATGGGATTAATGCTGAATCTTAGTTACTCTGCCCTCAGGGCATGAGATGGTGTAACTATTTTGTCCAATTACTGCTAAACAGAAGGTTTTTGAAAGTTCCAAGAAAGCGATTTGTGCTCTTCAGTGCTCAAGAGTAGAATTCAATTTAAACCAAAATGAAGGCTTTCAAGGCTGTATAAATAAAAACAAAACAAACTTTTTTTCGGAACTTTACCGCCGTACAGTAGATGTAGCACGTTTTAAACCACATTATTTAACACACTAACTGAGTTTTTTGTGTCTGATGTTTGCGCCTTTGATGATGTCCCTAAAACAGTACGTTTCCTGTTTGGAATTATTGTTAATTTTGTTTGTCATTCTTAACTTGGAAAAATCAAAAATCAAAAACAACTTAGACTTGTTAACGAATGGGAAAAAATCCTTCGGTCATATCTTAGCGAAAGATTTTGTGATATCTCTCGAGCCTTTGTTCAAGTGCATACACATTGCGGCACAGGTGCCTCGTCTCACAAGACCTCTACCTGGTAGTCTTGTGGACGACCTGCCGTTGGACCCATTCGAGCATCTGGTTTTGATCTGCACAGTCACAAAATAGATAAAGAAGCGGATTTAAGTTCACTCAAACGAGCAGATATTTCAATGTATGTGAAAGTTCAAGGCTATTTTATCAGTAGTACAATGGCAGCTCATCAAATGTTTATTTTTTTATCCAGATGGACATCTAATGTTGTGATTTGACCAAATCGTCTATTCAAGACTTTAGGTCGACATTTTCATGAAGATGAGGATAATATGAGAACAAAAAGTACCTTGAAAGTAAAACTACAATACGATATTCAGTGTATTTAAAAATCCGAGCAATGAGGTACATCACTTACTTGTAATAGTCCAAGACAAGCAAACATTTGTTTTTATCTTGCCAAAACGAAGTTTTTGCAAGATATGCAAGTCAGCTTGTATGTTTTTTTTTTGTTTGTTTGTTTGTCTGTATTCACGTATAAAAAATTCTGCAGAGCACAGTTATCATTGGAAATTTTTGTAACTTCGCATATCAGAGGCCTATAGAGGTCCCTTTCAGCGTATAAAATTTTGAAGGTCAAGGTCAAAGGTCAAGGTCACTTTGTCGCAAATCAGGGGAGTCGACGAAACCTTTATTTTTTGAGTAATTTTGATCAGATCGTCTTCAAACTTCATGGGAATATAGTTCATGGTCTGGCACTCAGCTGATTAATTTTTGGTGGCGATTGGCCTTGACCTTCATGGTTAGCGCCTCAGGTCAAACATATTTGACCCCAAGGTCAAATTTTCAAGTTTTAGGAACCATATCATGTAGTACCTCAAATTGAACACCTCGATGAGTGCTTTCTAGATATGTCAAGCTTGAGACATTATGACGTCATTTGGTGACGTTTTGAGGCAAACTCATATTTTTCATGGTTACTCTGTAGAACGATTCTCATCGGAATCTCTCGTCGGCAGATATTCCTCAAGGAGTCGCTCCTGGTGGATAGCAGCTCTGTTCACCTCAGTGTGACCTTAAAGAAGTCACACGTGGTCACCTTTTGGCAAGATAGGTTTTTTTATGATTTTTAAAATGGTGTGCCTTGGATTCAGTGCACTTGCTCCATTTGTCCTTCAAACTGTCTATGCCAGTAAAGGAGAAGTTTTCAGATTACAACGACTTCGTTTTGGTTGCTCAGTCAGTTGCTCATATTCCTCCTACCAGTTGAAACAAGAGGCCAAGCAGGTGACACTTCAAATTATAATACAGATAATAGTCACTGGAGACCAGGTCTGAGCTGCACAGGCATGTTGTCATGGAGGAGAAAGCACACCTTTGGTCCTTTTAAGGGACTGTGTGCAATGGGAGCAATGCAGTTGGAGAAGAACAGACACTTATTCTGCTAAGCACAAAATCAAACGTGATCGGTGTTCTTGATGAGGCAAGTTTTTTCACACTAAACCAATAATAAAAATTAAAATTAAAAAAATGAAGTGCGAATAAAGATTTAGTGAACTCTTCTGTCCTTAATGAGTATTTAGAAGGTCACCATTCCCCTCTCTCCCCTCCTCTGTGGTTGAGAAACGACACCACCCCTCCCAACACCCCCCCCCCCCAGTATAAATAAGCGTCGATAAATTCTCATTCCTCAATCAGTTTTTACTCCCTCAGCCTGAATTGGCTAAGGGGTATTGTCGTCATAGGCGTTGTCCGGCAGGCGTCTGGGCGTCAGTCAACTTTTGGTTTCCGTCGATTTCGAGGAGAACACCTCCGATTAAATCCATTTTTGCAGGGTATGTTGGGATTGAGTAGAGGAAGGTTCCTTTCGATAATCAGTGCGATGCGATATCCAATATGGCGGCTATGGCAGCCATCTTGAATTTGGTTTCTGGACAATAACTTGAGAACGGCTTGACAGATTGATTTTATTTTCATGGCGGTATAATGGGGGTGGTTAGAGGAAGGTTCCTTTCGATATACAGCACAATCCGATATCCAATATGGCGGCTAGGGCAGCCATCTTGAATTTGGTTTCCAGACAATAACTTGAGAACGGCTTGACTTATTGATTTCATTTTTGTGTGATATAATGGGGGTGTTTAGAGGAAGGTTCCTTTCGATATTCAGCGCAATCCGATATCCAATATGGCGGCTAGAGCAGCCATCTTGAATTTGGTTTCCGGACAATAACTTGAGAACGGCTTCACACATTGATTTTATTCTGGCGAGGTATAATGGGGTTGAGTAGAGGAAGGTTCCTTTCCAAAATGGGCATGCTGCGATTTTCACTGTGGCCGCCACGGTAGCCATCTTGAAATTGGTTTCCGTCAATTTCGAGGAGAACGTCTTGTCCGATTAAATCCATTTTTGCTGGGTGTGTTGGGGTTGAGTAGAGGAAGGTTCCATTCGAAAATGGCCACCATCTTGAAATTGGTTTGCGTCAAGGGGCTGAGGGGTTACGCCTGCTTTGCAGAGCTATTTTTAAATCTTGTAGGTGGTTCAAACCTCTAGGATGGAGAGTAAACCTGGGGATGTCCAATCAAAAATATTTTCAAAATCAAAATGATGGGATTAATATATAATCACCGGTACAATAAAAGGAAATTAAAGCAGAATCGATACAAGAAAGCAGTTTATAACACACTTCACTAAGGCATCAACACCAAGGCCCTTTGTAACATTCGGGCATGTCTAGTTATTACGTATGCAAATATGGGAATTTTTGATCCACACCAGCTCCCCTTTCCCACCAATCGGTACGTTTCATACATTTCCCTTCCTTTGCTCCTTTCCTTTCTTAAACATCTTCCTCTTTTCTCCACAAGACCCCACAATTCTCTATCATCTTTCTTCTCTATCAACCTTACTTTTATGAATTTTAATTTTCTCATTTTAATGCCCCTCACACCACCCTCCCCCCCCCCAGACTAGGTAATGCAATTTTAATGGCCCCCTGAGTGAGATCAGAAAGACATCAAATTCTGTTCAATATCATGTCAAATCATTGATGAGAAAATAAAGTAAATATTATCATGACAATACATTATTATTAGTGTGTGTGTGTGTGTGTCCGTCCGTGTGTCCATTATGCTTCATTTTAAAGGGTTACTGCTGTCATAGGACAATAGAAATAGTTCCATTGGAAAGCTAATAATCGAATGACTTGAAACTAAGATTTGTCTCTGTTTCGTCATAAAAATGGCTGTTTTGAAAGCCTGTCATTCTGGGAGGGAAGCGGAAGAAGCAGGAATTAGGAACTTTAATGTTACGGTTCCAGTTCCAATGGTACAATGACAGGAAGCCTTTAAATTAAAGCGTGATGGACACGGAAAGAATACACAAAATTATTCATTGTAATACTTGTCGAGACAATAGAGAAATGTAAAATAGTACATGGAAGAAACACAGCAACAACAACCACATCGACAACAACAAAAAGAACGTGTTACAAAGGATCCTTTGTTTTTTTTCACGCATTTCACCTCATTTTACATCGTTATTGAGACTCGCAGGTTGACATGCAATATGTTTGGTGAAGTGCATCATGCTGGCTTTTGATTAAATTGATCAGTGAAGCAAAGGGTTGTTGCAGATAAAACAACCGATGGAAGCAAGGAATAGTAATCACTCAATAATTCCATCGATGATGTGATTGGAGAGTTCGTCAAATTATCTCACCGTTTGTTTGAGACATTTGTGGTGACAGCCGTGACCGACGCCATGGACATCGTGTCAAAGTCTTTCCCTTTGCCAACCTTCTGCCAGTGTTCCGAGTCTATCACCGCGGCTTCGTCTGTCATGATCAGCCACAACGATTAGTCATGCAGGTCATAATCACAGGTTAAGTACACAGATCAGTCATATGTTCAGTCATTGAGAAGTTAGAGTGGTGAGTTGCAAAAGAGTAGCCAGACTGGTAAGTCAATGAAATTAGTGTTCATTGAGGTTCGTCACATAGGAAAGCGATGCGTTAATCTCATAGGTTAGTAACACATGCGAGTCACATGTCAGTCACTACAGTACAGGTCACAACGATGTAGAACACGAAGGTATGTCACAAAATTATTCTTATGTCTATCTCAAGAAGCACTTGGTAAGATGTAACGTGCGGGTAACTAGGAGCAGCTATGGGACAATACCATGTTTGGAACAAATGCGTTAACCGAACGAACAAAGCCAACACCGCTAGGATGGATTAGAGGATTACAGGAGCGATCACGATGATGAAAACACTGATTACTTGAGCTGGTGCAACACCTTGAAATGAGTATATACTCACCATTTCGGTTCCCCACAGAGTTGTGGTCTTTGGTAGACTTTGTCTTGTTTAGTTTGATCCCAGAAAACACGGATTTCACACCAGCCCTTGGGAAATAAAACGACAAAGGTCAAATAACAAAAATTCTGTGCAATCGATAAAGTGCAGGTAAAGACAAAGCTGCAGAAATTGAACGTCACAAAAGTTAGAACTCACAAAACAATTGAGTCAAGGAAATTCTTCAGGTTATAGTGTAAAAGCAGAAAAAATTAATGGGGCACTCTCTGAATATGACGGGAAACCAGAGATTTGGGATGAGGATCAGAGTGAGGACACGGAGCTTGACACGGAGTCGGACCCAACGCTTGGATGTCTGGGTCTCAGGTAACCCGACCCCTTGGACACACTTTGGATGACACTTGAGAGCGTCAGTAGAGGGCGCTACAAGACAACGACCGACTGAAAAGCGGAGACTATTCGTAACATGACGTGAAAACGTGAAGTTATGACGTCATTATCATTGATTGGCATGCATAATGTTTTGCGAATTATAATCGACTCAGTATTTTATGCATTAACTTGACAGGCAAAAGACCTTCCATTGGAGCTTCCTTCCATGACTTGCAAGCGACTGACGTTGCCATCATGCATTAATCAGAGGGAGGTGTAACGGGATGCCATCTCAAATCATCAAAGCCTTTGGGTTCACGAGCCAATCAAGCACCAGACAGCCATTGAGCCAGATCACCACGGATGGACCGAAGGGCTTTTGTCTTTGGAACAATGCTGGGCAGAAAAGCTGACAGATTCAATTTCCCTCAATTATTAACATCCACGATGACGACCGCCAGTGTCAAAGGGCCTTGTAAAGTGTGTGCTGCGTAGTCGACCTCAATTTTCAAGGGTTCGTTTTGGTTTTGGTTTTATTTAGCGAATCCCTAACCGAGTCCCATCCCACTGAGGATCATTCCTCATCCTTTCTGCTAACTCGGTGATAAACGGAAGCATTAAAAGTGGAGGTTGTATTATAGAAAGGAGTTAAAGCTGTCGATAGCACACATAACTATCAGCAAAAAGATAAAGGCAATATATAAGGCGAAATAAATAAATGAAAATAAACACATTTTACAGCTTGAACTAGAACGGCACTCGGTCGCGCGCATACGGCACTCCGCCAGGCTGAACAGTTTACGTTTTGTATCCCACTGATGGGCCAAATCCCAATCCGGATCTTCACAAAAAATTGAAGCAATTCATTCATGTCACACACTCAACATGTCCACCAAGTTTCGTCTGAATCCATCCACAACTTTTTGAGATATCATGCTATATATCGTTTTGGGCCCCCATCTCTCAATGGTGAAGAATAACTTTATAATTCTGATATCTGGATCCGATTTTCACCAAAACCGAATCAATGAGCGTATATCATAAACTTGGTGGACATGTTGGGTGTGAGACCTTGTTATATAGGCGTAAATGTTCGGTTAACGCATTTGTTCCAAACATGGTGTTGTCCCATAGCTGCTCCTAGTTACCTGCATGTTACGTCCTACCAAGTAGTTTTCTGAGATGGACATGAGATGTCCACCAAGTTTTGTCTGAATCCATACATTATGTTTTGAGATATCCTACTCACAGACAGATGGAGAGATGGACAGACGGACAAACAGAAAGGAGTGAAAACATAACCCCCGTCCACCTCTGGTGGCACAGGTAATTATGTAGACCACAGAGCTTTTCAAATTCTAAACTGAAATCGTTTTGCTGCCAAAAAGGCAAGGCTTCAGAACTGATGTTTCAACCACAGGTCTTCGTCCGGAACTGTATTGCGGGCGTCATGCGCCAAGGTGTTATTAAGTAAGCTCTCAAGGTGGGTTGACTGCAAAATGCGGATGCAAGACATCATTAGACCTCACAATCTGCATTTTGCAGTCACATTGACAAAAATATGTCCTTAAGGTTACGTTGCTTCGGGGCCACTTACATAGCAACTACACCAGATGGTGGAACTTGCACTGTACGCCTCACATGTGCACCCCTCTCATAAAAACTATCAATCTATTTTCCCTTTTCTCCCCATTCCTCCCCATCTCTCTTTGCTCCCTTTCCCCTCCTTTCCTAGTTCTTTAAACTACCCCCCCTCCACCCCCTCCAATCTTGTACATAATATATAGATTCACCTTGTCTCCGTGTTTTAAGGTTGATACATAGTCGTGCATAGTGGATGATAACTTCTGATAATTAAATAAATTAAATTTTCAACAAGTCCATGTACTAAAATTATTAATCAGAGACGCCGATACAAATCGATTTAACTTTCTCCACCCAATACCCTCAAATCATACTTCTCGATCGGCTTTACGCTGTGCACACAATGATTACCTTTGTTACCTGTAAGTGTATGCATACCTCCAAATTGTTTCTCCAAAAAATCTGGTCTCATGGAAGAGCGAGGTGACAGAGGGACAGAGGGACTATGGGGCCACGGTTGGACAAGAATGAATGACCAGGAAAAGTGGAAAGACATTGAGTGGGGGGGGGGGGGCGGAGAAGGAAACAAAGAAACGCACATGTAAGAAGGTTGGGTTCGATAGGGTTAATGGGGGTAAAAACAGATTGTGGGCAGTGATCACGGATGACATGACATGGCGGTGCACTGCCTGCTCGAAGCCTGGGAAGGAAGGATGTGATTGAATAGTCTCGGGAAGGCTGTTCCACAAACAGTAGGAAAGAGGAACGTGGGAGTGATGGTGTGTGGAAAGGCTGGATTTTTTTGAGTTTAACGAGTAGGAAGGTACTGGAAGAACATGTGTATCATGGAGGAGCTGGGGTGGATCGAAGAGCTGAGAGAGAGCAGATGCAGCGAGAATGCAGCAGAGGTGTCAAATAACCAGGCCCATAAGATCATCAAAAAAGGCGAAATGAATATTTTCTGAAATGTATTCCTTTATCCTATCCACTCACTTCTCTTGTTTGCTGGCCTTCTCTCTGTTTTTCTGAGCAGATTCACTTCCTTTGCTGAGAAAACAAACACAAAATGAGTCACAGACCAACTTCATGTGCGACAAACTGCACGGGGGACAGCACCCTTCTGTGTGCAGTGTCATTCATCGATGTGGGTGATGCAACTTTGTCAGTTATGTGTTTACAACTCTACGTAACATAACGTAACCCTAACGGAATATGATGTACAAAGCACATGCTGTTGAACATGTCAGTGTGATGTGCAGAGACACCAGCAACAACATACCTGCAAGATGTGGCCTGCTTGTTCATCCTCATCTTGCTGTGGGTTTGAGGAAAAAGAAAGATACAAAATAAACAGAAATCATAAAACAAGGGTCGTTGTCACTGGTTGTAAATATACACACACCTGTATATATATATACATATACATGTACAGTGCCCTGCAAAAAGTATTCCCCCCAACCAATTTGCCACATTTAGATGAATTATGTAGAAACAATGTTTCCAAATAAACTTTTTCCTTCATAACTGAGAACAAACTAAACACTGTTGTCGTTGAAGAAGGTACCATGTCAGGAATACCTGTAAAACACGTGTACAAATCAAAATTCACTGGTTGTAAAAATATTCAGCCCTTATGTCAGTACTTGGTGGAGCGTGGAAACACCTTTTACAGCAATGACTGGCATGAGGCTTCTTGGGTAGGTCTCTGCCAGCTTTCCCCTGTGAGATGGTAAAATATTTGCCCATTCTTCACATGAAAATTGTTCTAGTTCTGCCAAGTTTGATGGGCATCATCGATGGACTGCAATCTTCAAGTGTCGCCATAAATGTTCAATTGGGTTCAAGTCAGGGCTTTGACTGGGACACTCAAGAACATTAATTTTATTCTTCTTCAGCCACTCCAATGTGGTTTTAGCTTCGTGCTTCAGATCATTGTTCTGCTGAAATGCGAATCTCCCACTCAGTTTGAGATTCATGGCTGACTCAAGCAGGTTTACATCAACCTTTCTCCTGTACTTTGCACCGTCCACTGTCCCTTCTTTCCTGACATGCTTGCCAGTCCCTTTTGATGAAAAGTCGTCCCATAACATGATCCTGTCACCACTATGATTGACAGTAGGATGGTGTTGACTGCGTGGTGTGCAGCGTTAGGCTTTCACCAGAAGTAAAGCTTTGAATTTTAGACTAAAAAGTTTAATATTTGTCTCATCTGAGCACAAAACTTTTCTCCACATGCCTGCAGTATCATCAAGATGCTTTTTCACATACTCCATACGAGCTTTTAGATGCGTCTTTTTCAGTAATGCCTTTTTTCTTGTCACCTGTCCATGGAGGCTAATTTTGTGAAGAGAACGGGAAATTGTTGATTGATGGACAATGCCCTCCATCTCGGACAAAGAGCCTTGTAGATCTTGCAATGTCATTGATGGATTTACAGTGACACCCTGAACCAGTTTCCTGCTTGCCTGGCTGTTGATTTTGGATGGGCGATCTGATCTGGGTCGAGTCTGGGTGGTATGATAAGTCTTCCATTACTTAACGATGGATTTCACAGTAATTAAAGGGATAATGAGTGACTCTGAAATCTTCTTATAACCCTCCCCTGATCAGTGCTTCTCCACCACTTAATGTCTGACTTCTTTGAAAGGCTTTTTGTTGGTTTTCATGTTTGCCTTGTTTGTTGACCAAGTGAGTTTCACCTTCAAACTCCTAAGATAAGTGTGAGAGCTTAGTTTTCAGTTAAACCACTGATTACATGCAGGTGAAACCTATTACACTTATTTTGTAACCTTTCAAACAAATAATTTTCCCCTGAAGTGATTTAGGGTTAATTAGGCAAAGGGTGTGAATACTTATTCAAATGAGAATCATCAGATTTTCTTGGTTAATCGAATTTATTCACATTCTATCTGAATTTTTTTAAGCTTTATCACTTTGGAGTAGTTTGGGAAGACTCTATACATAAAGTTTGATTTGAAAAGTTCATGAAATAAGCTCAGGTGGCATCAAAATGTGAAAACTTTGGATGGGGTGAATACTTTTGCAGGCCACTGGATATATACTGATGTAAAAAAGTTCCTGTGCATCATTTACACCTAGGTGAAATGCGAAATGAAAACAAACATCATGTTGTTTGGTCATATCAACACATAGTGTTTGATAAACATGAAATCAACATGAGAAGGTCAACACATGCGTGCAAGACATGTCTCCAGAGTATCGAAGAGGGATGCGGTCCAAAGTCAGTAAATATCTCAGTATCTGGTGTGACCACAATTTGCATTGACACACCCTTGGCAACAGCACCTCATTGAGGACACAAGATGGTTGAAGAAGGATTGATGGATTTCATTCCATATCTGTACCATGGCCTGCCATCGTTGCGCCAATGTCGCCAGCTGATTTTGAAGACTGCGCAATCGTCATTACATTTAGTACCACAAATGTTCTATGGGTGAAATATCAGGTGAAACAACTGGCCAGGAACGTGTGGGAATGTTCTGTTGTGCGATGAAGTCGGTGACCACTCATACAACATGAGGACGCACTTATCCTGTTGAAGTGTGATGTGACGTCCATGAACCTGAAGGAACGGGAGGACATGAGGACTGAGAACTTCGTCACTGCACCTAATACCCGTCAAATTGCCATTGATGATCTCCAGATAGGTTCTGTAATGTGCGGTGATGCCTTCCCATTCCATCACGCTTCCACAGCCGAACGATAAACGTTGCACAAAACATGCATCAGCGTAATGTTCCCCTCTTTGTTGATAAATGCAACAACGGCAATCACAACTGTCAAGATGGAACCTCGACTCAGCTGCAAAGAGGATAGCAGCTTAATCTTGTCTCTTGAACCTCAGGTGTTGTCTACAGCAAGCTAGGTCAACATGTTGATGACGTGACAATAAAATCGGATGTACTGATGGTCGTCGTGGTCTTTTGCTATGCTCTTGAAACCGATTCCTCATAGTTCTGGCACTGATTGGTCGCAAGTCAGAGATGCTGTGAGCTGTCAAACTTGTAGTCTGGAATCGATTCCAAAGTTGCACCAACCAGATATTATCCTGCCGACATGACGTCACAAGAAGGAGGAGGGTCTCTGATGTTGCCTGTTTGTTGATAACATCTCCAGAGTGAATGCATGGTGTTCCGCTGAACACCAAAATGCCGAGCCACAAGATTTTGTAGCATTTATGTGTCAAGCATGTCAATAGCACGTAGACGTTCATTTTCGGAAAGCTGTGTGGCATCACATTTACAACATTTAGACGTCAATAAAAATGTTTTTCACAGCTGGGATTGTTCACTGAATTGTGCTGCATTGCAATTTGCTCAGTATCACATGTAGCACAGTGACATGACTAAGTGCATACATGTACACGTGCAGGGGAATTATGCATGTTGTGTGCAGTATCCACGTGCAAATTCCAGATATTCACGGGTAAACTGGGAAACATGTCAAGACACATGCTGGCTGGCCATTATAATGCTTGGATGCATGTCAGTATCATTTTGTATAAATTTTTATGGTGCACAGCAACTTACCGTTATATATATATATATATATATATACACACACATGTCGTAAAACCCATTCTCTGACCTAAGCCAAAAGCCATGATGTCACCATCATGACGCAGAGCTGCAGTCCGTCTGCGGCTCCCAGAAGAGAGCATCTCGAAAAGCAAATTATGATGTAAATGTAATTGTCTAAAGGTCAGATACTGTCACAAGTGAATGACAATGCAGTGACTGACCAGTTTCGTCCTTCTTGTTGCATCATCAGGACAACATAGGGCAACAAGCTTCCATCCACTTGTGACTCTGAAACCTTACATTTATATACCAATCATGATATGACTCCAAACTGTGAAAACCAAACTTCTTACACGAGCCTCGACTTGGTATATAAATTTTTTTTTAAAGTTGTGTGAGTGCCGGAATCATGTCCCATACAGCCCTTGCTGCACATCCCAGGAGCGATAAGCCCTGCCTGCCATGCAGAAACATTATTTCTCGCAACACCATGCACCCACACCTGGAGCCATGAATTCATTTATCACTCCTGGGACATGCAGCAAGGGCTGTATGTAATGGGACACGATTGCGGCACTCTCACCTCTCACAGTTTGGGCTCATATCATGAGATATATAGTCATGCGCCGCTTAACGACGTTCCGGGCAACGACGGATCGCATATACGACGGATCTGCCAGCTTTAAAAAAAAAAAAAATGAAAAAAAAAATGAAAAAAAAATGTAAGTGAAAATTTCCTATCGCCGAGTGATGTAGCCTCGTATAAAAATAGCACATACAATTATGTACACTGTACAGTACATAATACTTCATAATGATAAACGACAGTGTGGCCCTGTTATAATGCGATCGTTGAGGTCCATAAAATGTCATCGCGAAAAAAACAGGGTCGTGCTAAATCGGGATTCAAGGAAATCTGCTTTCAAACTGAACAAATGTTTCCACGTTTACCTTCTCGCAAGTAAATTACCTTTGAATTGAAGAATTCCGCGAATAAATCGTTGTTCTAAGTCGACATTAAAACACAAATCTATTTTTGGTGAAGCTTTTCATGTTGTTAAAACGATCGCACTGTTCCGAAAATATATATCACAATTGACAGGAGCTCGTTTCTTCATTTATAAATTATAACATCGATGTTATAATTACGTATTTATAAAATATAAAATATATAAATATATAATGTAATTTATAAATAATTATATATAAATAAATAAATTTATAAATAATTATATAAAATAAATATATATAAATAAATAAATAATTTATATAATAAAATATATAATGATTACGTATTTATAAAATCCAAACGCAAATTATTCACCTTTCTATAATCGATGCGAGAGGAGATTGTAAGCTGCTGCGAATAACACCGATGGCCGTCATGAACAGCACAAAGGTAAAACTAACGTGTCTTCGTCTCTCTTGGATGTGTGTTACAATTGCCCACAGTATTCAGTACAGTAACATGCTGTACAGGTTTGTATCCGAGGAGCAATAGGCTACACCATATAGCCGAGGTGTCTAGGTTTGTGTAAGTACGATGTTCGAAAACGAAAAAAAAAATGATGTTCGCACAACGACGACGGCGCTTAACGACGCGTTTCTCAGAACGTAACCCCGTCGTTAAGTGGCGCATGACTGTATATATGTGTGTATATATATATATATATATATATATATATATATATATATATATATATACATATATATATGGTCGTAGTTCATGAACTGGTCATCATTTGCGTTACAGGGTCAAAATATTCAATTTTTCAGTTTTCTCTGGGTTGATAGACATCACCAAGCTACATGCACTTCTGTGAAAAAAATTTAGCAAACACCACTAATTAACGGTGAATATGGTATTTTTAATTATGAACATTAATGGATAATGCATTACAAGGAAAACACATTTTCGCGTTTATCTCAAATTCACCCTTTCTGAGTAAATTGGATGTGGATCAGTTATCCTTTGGCCGTTTTGGACAAGTAAAGTGGCAAATTAATCCTGAGAATCTGCTAGATACATAACTATGTTAAGATATTTACTAGATCTCTTTTAGGAGTTTGTACATATTGGTCAGGGTTTGCTGAATAATAACGAGCTGAATAATCAATTTTGCGTCATGCAACAGCAAGTCCCAAGTGTTACTCACCTAAAAAAAATAACAAAAGAGATTATATTAAAGCTTATTGATTGAAATAAATTCAGTTCATTCCAAATTTGACTCACCACATCCGCCGCCTCCACCTGTTTACTTCACCCCTGACTTGTATCACTTATTTGCCTGTTACACAAAAACTATTGCATCTTTTTTATTTCTGTTTTTTCCACATTAAACTAGACAAAATTACCTTTCTTCTCATACTAAGATATCTAGATATCTGTGGTTTTACTGGTCTGTAGTCAAAGTGGAAAGTGGATGTTTTGAAAAACATGAAACAACTCCGCCTTTTTAGGGTGACCAGTTCATGAACTCCGACCATATGTACATATATATATATATATATATATATATATATATATATATATATATATATATATATATATATATATATATATATATATATATATATATATATATATATATATATATATATATATATATATATACATATATATATATATTGTTGTGGTTACCAAATTCGCAAACCACCATTCAGGTCCCTTAGGTGAGATATCTCGGTAAGTATATGTGTAGTTAGGCCCAAACCCGTTGTCTAGTGGGAATACATGTCATTCATGCGTGCTGCGACTCTTCAGGATAGCCGTTTTTCTTTTGCTATCTTTATTTTGGACCAACCGCCATTGTTACCACCGCCAACCGCGTCTCAACAGTCGTCACAACATCAACCACCCACCACAACGCCGCTTCACCACAACAGCCACGACCTTTCCCGTCACACCTCGCAACCGTCGCATCGCCACCGTTCTTGCGCCGCTTGTGGGTACCGGTATTGGACTCGTGCAGGGCGCGCGCCGAACAGCGTGTACAAAACCACGGATTTTCCGCTCCAAAAACGGATCAAAAACGACACACACCCACTTTTGTTCCGTCCAATCGGTGAGCGAGGGGCGATTTGGCCCCGCCTCCAGGGCGTTGGAGGGCGGTCGCTATATGCAAATTCATGGATCAAAATGCATTCACGCCCACTTTTTCTCGGGCCAATGGGGAGCAAGGTGAAAGGTCGAAGGCAGGGGGTCAAAGGCGAAGCCACGGGGCTTATATAAGCGGCTGCGTTCGTCAGAAAAGAGTTGGTCGTCGTCGTCGTCGTCGTGTGCGTTGGAGTTGAGTGCAGTTGGGAAGTTCGCAGGAGGAAGAGTTGGGAGTTGGAGTCGGAGCGAAGAGGACGGAGCTGTGGAGAGGCGGCGGCGGAGAAGGCAGACGAGGGGGTGCTCGCGTCGGTGCCGGGAGCTGCACACCAGGGAGGCCGACGGCGCGACCTGGTCGAGGTGGAGACGCTCGTTGCGGGACTCGAGACAGAGTAAAAATCCTCCTTTCCCCGAGCATCAGCAACCCCCTCCTGTTTCCCCCCGCGCTGAGATAGTGCGACCAAGGGGGCCCCTTTTCCCACCCCCTACCAGACACTGTCCGCGAGGCCCGCGGAGTTGAGGCACCATCGCCGCTCTGCGTCTCATCACCAGACAGGTAGGCCCGACCCGGTCTCGGCCCCAGGCCTGCCTCATCCTTGAGGGTGTTCTCTTTCTTGGTTTTGGGTATGTGTTGTCGGCGCCGTCTGTGAAGTAGAATTGTATAAGTGTTGCCGTGTGCTCGGTAGTCGGATAGCTCTGCATTGTGTCTTCGCTTTCACATTTGCTTTTTGTGTAAAATTGCATTGTGTTTCTTCTTCTTTTTCTATGTGCTTTTGGTGGAATTGTATATGTGTGCTTTCCGTTCATCGCGAATAAATGTGCTTTATGTTGAACTGCTTTCCTGCTTCGCTTCGTCATTTCTCTCATTGAATCCTCATCTTGCTTCACGTAAAGGGTTGGTAGTGGGCTGAATACGCCCGATAATTAATCGAACCGTCGAAGCCGACGATAACACCGCTCGGTTATCCCGATAGTACGGAACGGGTCGCTTAAGTGGCCCGTGTCCGAAGTCGACCTGCGGCGAGGTGCGATCGCCCGGTCTACCCTCCGTGTGGGTACTTAGGGAGGTCGAATTTGGCGAGCAACCCTATCCCACGCGGGGGCCGATTGGCTCGATCGCGGTGAGACCGAAAGGTCCACCCGTGACTGGTTCCCGGCGTTAGTCCGAGAGGGTCACGACTGGATTGTCCGTCCGGTGGGCGACGTGCCGCGATTGGAGTTACGTGGCCGTCAGCACGCCGGCGGGCGCGAAACCGCAACACTGGTGTCAGGTCGTGCGATATAAACTCATCGCCCTCCTCGCGGCACTGGTATCGGAGAACAGGAAAACGGGCTCTCCTGTCTCCGGCTAAATTCACGGGAATCGGTCCAGGGGTGAGAGAAGCGACCCCCGATTCCCTCCAAATTACGAGCGAGCAAATTAACCCTTCACGAGAAGCAAGATGGCGTCTCAAGGCGAGCGGGAGCCGGGGGTATTAGAAATGGATGTAGAATGTGTAGGATCCATGGTCCAGGATGGAATCCCCGAGCAGGAAATGTTGATTGTGCAGGAACACGGACTCGCCCAACTGAACCCAGGGCCCGAGGTGGGTGCGGCAGCGGCCGCGGTGTATGACACCTCCCCCCCCCTCTCCACCAAGACCCTTCCCCAACCCCTGCCGAAACGGCTCACTCAAGCGCACCCGACGTGGCCCAGCTATGCGCCGTGCTGGCGGCAATGACAAATGAAATAAAAAACGAAATGAAAGACATGAACAAGCAAATGAATGAAGTGAAAACGACGATGGATGCGAATACACAACACATGAACGAAAAGATGGATACAAATACAAATGAAATGAAAAACGAAATGAACAAGCAAATAAACGGAATGGAAGCAAACATGAAGGAAGAAATGAAAGAGCTACGGGGTGAGACGCAGAACATGGGAATGAGCCTGAAAGGAAGCTTGGAAGAACTAAAAAACGAAATGAAAAAGGAAGTCGACACGATACGAGCGGAGGTGACCGGGTTAAAAGAGAAAGTAAAAGGAGTGGGAGTCGCAATGGAAGAAAGTAAACAAGAGAGGGTAAACGAAATAAAGACGGTGGTGGGAAAAATAGACAAAGTAGGAAAAGGATTGGGAGAAGTAAAACAGGGACAAGACCAAATAAAGGAGGAAATCGGGAGGAACACGACGGCGATAGAGGAATTAAAAAGAGAACAAGGGAAAATAAAGGAGGGATTGGGAGCCGTGAAGGACTGTGAGAAAAGACATCGGGAAATGACAGACAAAGTTGAAAACCTGCGAAAGGAGGTAAAAGCGGAGACACAGAAAGGATTAAAGAAGGTGGCGGAGGAATGTAGAAAGAGACATGAGGAGGTAATTAATGAAATGGAGCGGAAAGCCGGAGAAAAGACAGAGGAACTGGGGGAGCAGATAGGAAAAAACCGGGGCGAGACAGAAGAGCAGTTTAGGACAACGAGGGAGGAAATATCCAAGACAAATAAGATGGTGACACAGGTACAAGGGGAGGTGGAGCAAATAAGAGAAAAAGTCGGGGAACTGTCGTTAGGAACGATAGGGGAGGAAATAAATGGGGTAATAAAGGGGAAAATGGAGGTAGTGGAGGACAATGGGGGTGAGCTGGCGGACTGGGTGGAGACCCAGTGCGAGCACCTGGATGGCCTCCTCCAGGAACGAGGGGAGGGAGTATGCCCCCTTGAGGCGAGTCACGACCGGGTGAGTTCGGTCGTGCTTTGCGAGGTTGAGGGGACGAGTGCTGTGAACGGGTGCTTGGAGAGCTTGGGGGGTATAGAGGCCCCGGAGACCCTTGTGGGGACACAAATCCCCAGTGTGGTTGTCCCTGTGTGTGTGGTGCAAGGTGTGAGTGCGGCACCGTGTGTGGAAGCGACCCCGGGTGTGAGTGGTGTGGTGGCGATTGTGCCGGTGTACGTGCTTCCCAGCACGCCGTGTGTAAAAGGGGCACCGCAAGTGAGTGAGGCACCGCGGGTGAGTTCCCCCGCGTGTGTGAGTGAGGCACGGTGTATGAGTGAGGCACGAGTGAGTGGAAGGCCGCGAGTGAGTGGAGCAACGTGTGCGAGGGAGATGGCATGCGTGAGTGAACGGCCGAGTGCAAGGGAGACCGTGTGTGTGAGAGAGCGGTATGTGAGGGAGATGTCGGTTGGCATGCGGGAGCACGCAGCCGCGTCTCCCGGTGTGAGTTTAATGGTGTGGACTGTGTGCGTCGTAACACGCAGGTATGCGTGTGTGGAATGGAGACGGAGACGGCGACAGAGGAGAGAAAGCCGAGTAGCGGCTGTAGTTGTTTCGGGGACCGTGCCGGGTTCACCCAGCAGTGAGCACGCGGTCCGTGCTGTGCAACGCACGAGGCCACCACGTGCTCGCTTGCGAGAGTGAAGTCCCGGTCCGGAAACGCACGCGGTGGATTTGCCGATCCCGCGGACGGACAAAGTTTAGGCAGGTAAACGGATTTGGACCGGACGGGTTCTCCACGCTATCGTGTGTGTTAAGCTCCAACGGGCAAAGCACATGTGTTCGTGTGGGGAACCCCTCGAGACGTGGGGCTTGTGTTTTTTTTTAATGCGCACGGTGACGTCATGGCTGCACGTGGGGTTGGAATCCGGCAGGAGGGGTATCTCTGCCGGATGGTACCGTCCAAGGAGGGACGAGGAACACGTGCAGCTGCATGACGTCACGGGCAGGTGCAAAGTGCGCGAGCTCTGAGTTGCCGCGCAGGTGCTGCGCATGAAAAAAAAAAAAAAAAAACAAGCCTCACTTTCGGGTGCACAGGATTCCTGGGCAAGGGGAGGAAGACCCCCTTGGCCTGGGCACAGGATGGAAACTAGTTAGGGGGAAGGGTTAGCTTAGCTAGACCGACTCCATGGGGCAGGGGTAAGTCCTCATGGAGTCCGTGGAATGGATTAGTTAGAGGGATTGTAGCCAGATGTAGGTTGGGAAATAAAATGAGTGAGGAGACAGTGACAGACTTGTGAATGTGTAGAGGGGACGTAGTTCAGCTACGTAGTGTTAAAACGAACGTGCTGTAGTTTAAGGGATGACGTGGGAGCACGAGTTAGTTGGGGGATGTAGCTAGAAGGATGGCAGAGTTCAGTGGTGTGTGTGTTGAAGAGTTGTGAGGTGAGTACTTGGTGAGTGAGTGAGGCCAGCGGGTCTGTGTGTATGGAGCGAATGGGGAATGCATGGTGCGATGAGTGATTGGGGGGAGGAGTGACTCCCGCCAAAGGGACCCCGGGGTCAGTATAAAGTGAGTTAGGGGGTTAGTCAAATTGAAAAATGGAGGTCGTTTTGTTGTTGGTGGGAAAGTAGGCTCGAGACCCATTTGGAGGGGTGCAGGAGCCCTGTTGACGGGCTTGGGAGCGTGGCTGCGAAAGGTGAGTATCGCTGAGTGGGTACCCTGGGCACCAGGCTAGTCGGCCGCGGTAGGCCATGGGCCCATGGGGGGCCGGGATAGAGTAGTGGGCACGGGTGCGCCTGCTTGGTGCGGGGGCCCGGGGCGCCATTAGCCGCGTGGGCAGTGTTGTGGGCACGGGTGACCCTCGGAAAGGGGCCCGGGAGGCTGGCCTGCCACGTGTGCGTTTCAGGGGAGGTGCCATGGGGGGCACTCCCCGGTGTTAGGGAGCTGGTAGGCTCGGAGGCAGTGTAGTGCCCGGGGGTGCCATAGCGGGAGATTCGGCAGAGGGTCGTGCCTGCCTAAGGGAGCCACGTGTCCCAGCCAGGAGACCGTGTGAGGGCACGGAGAGAAAATTGGGGGGCGAGGCCCGAAATTGTGAGGACACCAACACAGGCGACGGGAATCTGGGTTGTTAGAACCAATAGTTTAAGCGAGAGGCGCTTGTTGAAAGCCCCGGGGTAGTTTAACAGTTAAATGGTTAGGGTAGATTAGGAGATGTACCCCTCCGCACCATCCATCCCCTCGCTCTCGTTGTGGGCCGCTGGACCCACTTTGGGTTAGATCGCTGAACTCTGGGGAGGCCATTCTGAGGCTTCGTTGGGCCTCAGCACAGGACGTTAGCTCTCCCTTGTTCCCCTCTGGGAAGGGAACGTAGGGGTTGGGAGTAGGCGAGGTGACAGAATAGGTTAGCCGAACAAGGACGATAAAGGGGGTTAGGGGACGATTTATAGTGGGGAAGTAAAAATAAAAACAATAAAAAAATAAGTTGGGGCTAAATTGGGGTTTGACAAATTAAGGGAGTGGGTATGTACAGTGACAGGCAAAGGCGATAGGTTGGGAGGGAGACAGGTAGGTAGGTCCGAGCCCGCCCTCCAAGTGGCCAGCACCACCGCACTCCCTCCACCAACCTCCACTGAACGGCAAGAGCTGGCCAACTTCATCGGCTGGCCGTGTTTTGCTTCAAGGCGGAGGCCGGCCAACTTCATCGGCAGCTGTTGTTTTGCTGCAAGGCCTGTGCCATCGGCTGGCCGTGTTTGCTTCAAGGCCTGTGCCGGCCAGTTCATCTGCCCGCTATGTTTGCCTGCAGCGGCCTTCTTCTGCGGGCTGTGTTTGCCTGCTCACCTTTGCCATGCCATGCCCACTGCCCACGTTCACCAGCCCCGTTCAATTTTTGCTTTGCCCCCCCCTGTTCATTTCCATGTGCGCCAGGATCCGCAAGGCAGCAGTTTGCAAGCTGCGCGAACTGCCCTGTTGGCAGCTACAACACGGGCCTGCAGTGGCGGCCCGTGCACCGTGTTTGCGTCCATCCATTCATGCATCCATTCGTTGTGCTCATTGCGTGTGCCGCTTGAGCTGGCACGGAGACTGCGTTTGTGCAGCCCATGCACCGTTGTGGTTCACTGCGTTCAGTTCAAAAGGGAAGGCCTTGGACTGCGTGTGAGCAGCCAGCCACGTTCCCTGTCACCTGCATTGTTTGAGCCAGAGACTGCATGCGGGCAGCCTGGCTCCCTGTTAACTGCTTTTCTTTTGCAGAGTTCAGTGATCCTGGGCCATGGTTTAGTGTAAAATTTGTAAGTTAAGGTTAAGATGTACTGTAAATATGAGTGCGCCCCCGGCATGTATGTCTTAGCGCCGGCAATTTTATTTAAGTCGTCCGTGTGAGTGAGTTTGTTTAGGTAGTTACGCAGCCCTCAGGTTATTTATTTTGGGGGACACGAATACCATGAATGTCGCACTCAGGGATCCGTAGGTAAAATGTACTAGGGGAAAACTACACATGATGGCACACGAAAATTTGACGACTCGGGACGAGTCTGTAAAAAGGGGAGGGGGTAGTGTTGTGGTTACCAAATTCGCAAACCACCATTCAGGTCCCTTAGGTGAGGTATCTCGGCAAGTATATGTGTAGTTAGGCCCAAACCCGTTGTCTAGTGGGAATACATGTCATTTATGCATGCTGCGACTCTTCAGGATAGCCGTTTTTCTTTTACTATCTTTATTTTGGACCAACCGCCATGATTACCACCACAACCACAACATCAACCACCAACCACAACGCCGCTTCACCACAACCGCCACGACCTTCCCCCGTCACACCTCGCAACCGTAGCATCGCCACCGTTCTTGCCCCGCTGTGGGGTGCACGGTGTTGGACTCGTGCAGGGCGCGCGTCGAACAGCGTGTACAAAATCACGGATTTTGTGCTTCAAAAACGGATCAAAAACGACACACGCCCACTTTTTGCCGTCCAATCGGTGAGCGAGGGGCGATTTGGCCCCGCCTCCAGGACGATCGATATATGCAAAATTATGGATCAAAAAGCCTTCACGCCCACTTTTTCTCGGGCCAATGGGGAGAGAGGTGAAAGGTCAAAGGGAGGGGGTCAAAGGCGAAGCTACGGGGGGATAAAAGGACCGTGTTCGTCAGTCAGAGTGGAGTCGGAGAGTCGAGAGTCGGAGAGTCCAGAGGCGGAGAGTAGGAGAGTCGGAAGCAGAGGGTCAAGACTTCGCGGGCGGTGGAGCTGCTCGTCGTGTGCGTTGGAGTCGGAACGGAGGGGACGAGCTGTGGAAAGGCGGCGACACCAGACGAGGCGGTGCTCGCGTCGTGCAGGGAGCTGCACCCGAGGGAGGCCGACAGCGCGACCTGGCCGAGGTGGAGACGCACACCAGGGATAATAAAGATCCTCTATACCCCGAGCATCAGCAACCCCCTCCTGTTTCCCCCCGCGCTGAGATAGTGCGACCAAGGGGGCCCCTTTCCCACCCCCTGCCAGACACTGTCCGCGAGGCCCGCGGAGTTGAGGCGCCATCGCCGCTCCGCGTCTCATCACCAGACGGGTAGGCGCGACCCGGTCTCGGCCTCAGGCCCGCCTCATCCTTGAGGGTATTCTTTCCTTGGTTTTGGGTATGTGTTGTCGGCGCCGTCTGTAAAGTAGAATTGTATAAGTGTTGCCGTGTGCTCGGTAGTCGGTATTAGCTCTGCATTGTGTTTTCACTTTTACATTTGCTTTTTGTGTAAATTGCATTGTGTCTTTTCTGTGTGCATTTGGTGGAATTGTATATGTGTGCTTCCCGTGTGCCGCGAATAAATGTGCTTTTGTGTTGAACTGTTTCCCGCTTCGCTTCGTCATTTCTCCCATTGAATCCTCATCTTGCTTCACGTAAAGGGTTGGTAGTGGGCTGAATACGCCCGATAATTAATCGAACCGTCGAGGTCGATGATAACACCGCTCGGTTATTCTGATAGTACGGAACGGGTCGCTTAAGTGGCCCGTGTCCGAAGTCGACCTGCGGCGATGTGCGATCGCCCGGTCTACCCTCCGCGTGGGTACTTAGGTAGGTCGAATTTGGCGAGCAACCCTATCCCACGCGGGGGCTGATTGGCTCGATCGCGGTGAGACCGAAAGGTCCACCCGTGACTGGTTCCCGGCGTTAGTCCGAGAGGGTCACGACTGGATTGTCCGTCCGGTGGGCGACGTGCCGCGATTCGAGTTACGTGGCCGTTCGCACGCCGGCGGGCGCGAATCCGCAACAATATATATATATATATATATATATATATATATATATATATATATATATATATATATATATATATATATAATTGCGTGCAGGTAATGGACAAAAAAATTGAAACACCTGGGTAAATGAGGGACAACAAGTATATTGAAAGCAATGGCTTCCACACAGGTGTGGTACATGTGTTAATTAAGCAAATCACATCCCAGCATGCTTAGGGTCATGTTTAAACATGCTGTACAGGCCTGGTTGTCTATAATTATGGCTGGCATGCCTGCAAGAAGAGACTTCAGTGACTTTGAAAGAGGGGTGATTGTTGGGGTGCATTTGGCAGGAGCTTCAGTGACAAAGACAGCTCAACTTGCTGTCGTTTCACAAGCAACGGTGTCAAAGGTAATGTCGGCATGGAATTCGGAGGGAAAGGCATCATCAGCAAAGGGCAACAGTCGGTGGAAGCACATCCTCCAGGATCGTGGGATCTGTGCATTAATTTGACGTGCAAGGCAAAGCAGGCGAGCAAATAACTGCAGATTGATTGACCGTAAATTTCAACCTGGGGCACGAGCAGCCAGTTTTCTCAAAAACGGTCTGCCGAGAACTCTACAGAACAGGATACCACAGTCATGTTGCAGTGCACGAGCCACTCATCACACCTGGCAATGCACATTTGCGAGCACAATGCACAGAGCACAGACATAGGACTACTGAGCAGTGAGCAATGTGATATGATCAGATAAATCATCCTTCACAATGTTCTTGACAAACGGAGGAGTGCACATGTGGCGCCAACGTAAAGATCTCTACAACCCTGAGTGCTTGGTTCCAACAGTGAAGGGTTCTGATAGTTCTGTAATGTTGCGGGGAATATTTTCCTGCTATGGTCTGGATGCAGTCATTCCCTTGGAAGGCAAGGTTAATGCCAATCGCTACTTAATGGTACTGAGTGATCATCTTCATCCAATGTTGCAGCATTTCTTTCTTGCAAGGAGGAGTGTCTTCCAGGATGACAATACCCCCATCCACAGAGCGTGTGTGGTCACCCAGTGGTTTGATGAGCATGACACTGATGTTATCCATATGTCATGGCCTTCTCAGTCACCAGATCTGAACCCAATCGAGCATTTATGGGATATTCTGGAACGATGCCTGAGACAGTGTTTCCCACCTCCATAAGGCAGGTGTGAGTTAATTGACTTTCTCATGGAATAATGAAGCTGCATCCCTCTTGTAGAACTCCAGCCACTGGTGGACTCTATGCCACAGCACATACAGGCCTTACTGGCCGCAGACGGTGTGCCAATGCCCTATTAAGTGACTTCACGTCGGTGTTTCCTTTTTTGTCCACTACCTGTATACTCACGTTGTATTGTAACAAGAAAACAATGTATTGGCACTATAAAATCTCAAAGGTGTGAAAGAACAGTTTTCAACAGCAAGTTAAATAATGTATGTGAGTGATGGATGAGTGAACTTTATTGCATACCTGCCTGCTTCGGAATCCTCTCTGCAGCACATGACAAAACAAACACAATAATAAACCATTTAACTGTGTAAGAAATAATAAAATATAAACAACCACGTAGCTCACAAACTCTATCAGGCCATAAAACCACAAAAGGAATGAGTGGCTGTATTTCCCATCGAGAAAAAACCCCAAAAAGGTAAGGCTGACCCATCCTCGTCGCGTAGTAATGACCATGTTGAGAGATGACATGGTGTATATCTCCCCAGAGTAGCAGGAATGGTCTTTTCAAAATTTGAATCAGGGATACACCGTAAATACATCACGGATGACAAATACATGTTGATGTAACGGATGGTTCCTGTTATTCACAAGTATATCACTTTAATACGCTATCCCGGGGGTGGGGGTGCAGAGACATTGCTGGCAGGTGACGAGACTGCATTCTCTGCAAATATGTTTGGCTTTGTCCTTGTTACAAAAACACCTGGTGGGCTGTAAACAGGTACAGGACAAAAACAGATTTTTCTTCATTACACAATAATTGTGCAATAAACTTTTCATTGTGCATATAACACACTGTGGAATAAGCCTGGTGTTGGCTGGTTGAGGTGGCTGCCTTAAGATCTTATGGTCTTGAGTTTTGAGCCCCTGTCAGCCGTTGAATTAACACCAGGTGGGATTGACTCGGCCTGTCATCCTTCCAAGTTCAGCGAAATGAGTACCGGTGTACTGGTAATAGAGGGCACTGCATCAGCGGCAGAGCCGTGCACCCAGAAAATGATGCAACCAGTAGCCGCAGGCTGCACATGACAGCTAGCTATACTGTGGAATCCAAGTAAAGTGGATCACTAACGGGGTGAAGTTCTCTCAAGTTTGTTGTCTAGTCTAGGTTCGATTTCCGTCATATAAAGAGCTGACTGTAAAATGTCATTCTGATGTATTGCAGGTAAGGATTTGCATTGCAAGGCATGCTATCCAGACAATAATGGGGGTGTTAAGCTATTTATATTCCTCAAACACCCCGTGATGTTTTTTGAGATGGGTAGGCCATTGTATGCTGGTATTTCTGCCGTTGTGTTCTTCCACTGGGAAGGCAATGGAAAACCACCTCATGTATTCCTTGCAAAGAAAATGGCTTCAAAAAAAAACTTTCTTGTATACAGCGTCATAGATCGTGGAGGAGCTAGAACAGGAAACTGACAAGGACGTAACACAATGAAAAGAACAGTGGAGAGAGAGAGAGAGAGAGAGAGAGAGAGAGAGAGAGAGAGAGAGAGAGAGAGAGAGAGAGAGAGAGAGAGAGAGAGAGAGAGAGAGAGAGAGAGAGAGAGAGAGAGAGAGAGAGAGAGAGAGAGAGAGAGAGAGAGAGAGAGAGAGAGAGAGAGAGAGAGAGAGAGAGAGAGAGAGAGAGAGAGAGAGAGAGAGAGAGAGAGAGAGAGAGAGAGAGAGAGAGAGAGAGAGAGAGAGAGAGACACACAGAGGTGGTGGGACACCAACAGCAGGGTTGAAGAACAACATAGAGAGGGACTTGGAGGGATACAGGACGTGGAGAATACAGGGGGTGAGAATAGAGGGATGAGAGCCGGGAAGGGCACAGGGGTGAACAGGATGGATACAGCCACAAACTGTCAATCACAATAGTGGAAGGAGAAACTGGAAACACAGAAAGAAGTGTGCTCAAACAGGGTAATGGGGGTAGAAAGGATCATGGTTGTGGATGGGGGATGACCTGAGATGGTGGTGAGAGGCTGTTTCGAACCCCTGGAGGGAAGAATGAGATTGACGAGACTGAGGAAGTTGGCTGTACAGGTGAGAGAAAAATGAGTAGAGGTGAGCAGTGAGACTGGATTTTGGGATTTTTTTTTTACCAGAAATGGGTGACTGGTAGACCATGTGTACCCTGCAAGAACCTGCGGTGTTGTGGAAATCACGGAAATGGCAGAGGATGTAAGACAAGAAAGAAGGCAATAGATGAAAGAGAGGCAACTGACCTGTCTGCAATGAAAGAGAAAACAGGACCAGAGATACGTATTCCTTGCTCAAGATTCCAGTTATTTTGACGGTCTTGCTTTTAATTGCCTCAATGTGACATGCCAGGTGTGAGGCAGGGCACCAGCCCAAAGGGAGAGCAGTACCCATCGAGCTGTGGGTGGCTGCCTTGAAAGTGGTGAAAACTATGGCTATACCAAGGAAAGATCTGGCACAATGGAGGATGGTCATTAGGCGGCTGGCTTTTTAGGCCAACTTGAACATGTACAATGCACTTTTTTGTACAGACACAAAGAGAGATTGTGTCTGATGATTGGGGACAAAAATTTGAGGCATTTAACTTAAAGAGGTTTGTTAAAGAAGTAAATGGGAGGGTTCATGAGATGGTCCTTTTGGAGGGACAGCGTGAGTGTGAGATTTATCGGGGTTGAAACACTTATTCCAAGTGTTAGACCAACTTCTGATTCGATGAAGTTCTGCAGATAGGGAAGGGACTTCTGCCTGTTGATCTGAAGGATGAGAGATGCTACGACAGAGGATGGAGTAATCTGCAAAAATACAAGGAAAGTTTGCAGAGAATTAGATAAATCATTGATAAAGATTCGATGAGGAACAGAACTGGGCCTAAGATACTGCTTTAGGGATGCTACAGCCTTAACAGGAAGAGGAGATAAGACGATTCTGGGGAGAGCCCCCTGCTGACTGCGAGAGTAGAGGAAGTCAGCAAGCCATGATAGGAGTTGGCTTTGGCTGCCATATATAGGCTGAGAGCTTGGAGAGCAAGGTGGGGTGCCAGACTGTGCCAAATGCTTTAATGTGTCCAGAGAAACAACCTCGATCTTTTGTCTGAGATTGATGGCCTCCATTCATTGTTGGGAGAGCAGAAGCAGCTGAAAGCAAATGATGGGTTAAACCATGCACAAAGAGGATATGCAAGAGTGGCAGAGCAGGTTTTGAGGACCAGCGTGCTGACGTCATCTTGGCCCATCACAGATTCTGAGTCGAGGGTTGCCAGAAACCTCTCCACCTTCTCAGTTCAGAATGACGCTGTATCCAGGAGCAGTTGTGTGTGAGTGAGTACAGGGAGTGATGGGTTTGGGTACATAACATGCGGAAGCAAATACAGAATTGAGACATTCGGCCTTCTCACGAGCAGAGTCAGCTGTGCTGCCATTTAAAGTGAGGGAAGGGATGGAGAGGGAGAATACTCCGGAGACAGATTTGACTATGTGCCACAAGGTCTTTGAGGAAAGAGATACGTTCGAGAGTTTAGCCACGAGGTTAGGTAGGTGTTTTTTTTTCTGCCTCTCATGAGAGTAGACACATACTTGTTTTGGGTTTTGTGGCATGACATGAGATCGCCTTCGGTCAGACTTGTTCTCCTTGAAGATAATGAAGTTGTTTGAAGGCAACTGCCTCACCACCAGATTCAGTGTACCAGGGGTGAAAGGATGGGTATGATAACTCTGGATCTGATGTGATAAATCTGTGTATATTGGGGAGCAGGCTTTTATGGATGAAATCCCAAGCATCATTAATATTAAATATGGTTTAAAGTAGACCAACCCTAAAGTGAGAGGGCAGCTTGTCGACCTGAGTGAACCACCAGACTGTACTTTGCTGATGCGGCTCTCTGACAACAGCCAGGGAGTTGTTGATTTTCACAATAACATGATCATACACACCCAACTGGAACAGTGGAGGAACAGGAGACATTTGGAGGAAAGTTAGTTATTATGAGGTCCTGAAGGGAAGATTTGCCATTGGCAGAATCCAGGTAGGAAAGTTCACAGACGTCCTTTCTTGCAATGCCATGGCTGGATGAAGTAACAATTCCCAGCCAAATGGCATGGTGACAAATAAAATTGCAACATATGAAGAAGACAGATATAAGATGAGCTATAAATTGGGGTCCATGTTGAGATAGAGATAAAGGAGGATGGTACAGCACACTGGCAATCACGAGGTGGTTGCAGATGGGAGAGCACATAGGTACACTTTGGAGGGGTGACAGCAGTACAGGACGGCTCGAAAGTTTCCTTACCTCTCCATAGTAAAGCAATAGTTTTTAAACTCTTTTAATATTCAGGTTTTATTGTACAGTACTGATGATAATTAATAATCAAATGTATCTGTATGAGCTCCATCATTCTTGTTAACCCACTGAATCTTCTTAGACATCCTGTGTAGCATTTGTGAAGTCACCTGCATGACAGAAGCCACGACTGCAGTGCGCAATTCTTCAATTGTTCTTTACTGGTTTGTCCACACTTCTTCCTTGATGAAGCCCCACAAAGAGTTGGCTGGAGCCATTAGATCCTGACTATGGGGTTGCCATCTGATAGGAGCCGGTGATGTTTGTCATCTACGAAAGCTGTCCGCACTCGAGTAATTGTTTGGCCTGTATGTGCCCTTTAATGCACCCAAACACAAACAACCAACCTTTCTTCGACTCTTACAACTTGTGTCCGGCATGCTGTCTAACTTCCAACTGACTCCTGCATCAGTATGTCAGTGTTGCTGCATACCATGTTGGGGGAGGGTGGAGGGGAAAGGAGTGAGGGAGTTAGGTGCAATAATTATAGCAGGGGGGTAAATTGGCTTTCAGACCACCCCATACAAGGATAGTGAGAAATGGAGTTCTTGATTTAAGCTGCAATCTGCCATGGGATGGGGTTCAGTTATGTTGAATTGGAGGAGATAATGGCTGGAAAAGGACATAGAAGAATCAGGGACATCCTGCAGGAGGAAGGATGCTTAATTGCTGTAAAGCAGATCATGTCTTGTTTAGCAGCAGCTGCTTTGATTGACAGATCTGTCAGATTGGATTGGAGGCCTTTGATGTTGGAGGTCCATATACTGTAGTTAGGGACATGGATGGAGGCTGTGTTTGCAGAGAGGTTGGGAGGGGGTGGGAATTAAGTGGAGTGAGTCTGGTGGAATTTGGAGGGGGCATCTGGGTATCTTGTTAAATGTGAATATCAAGAATGAAAGGGCAATGCGAGAGAGACAAGAAGGAAGAGAGGTGGGAATGGGGGTGGGGGATGGGATAGGGGAGTGGTATGAGGGGAGATTTTAAGGTTGTTTTGTGTTACACCAATCAAATTTGAAGAGAAGTCTCAAATAAATCTGCTTGTCTTCCACATCCGAAGATGGAACTCCATTTGTCCAAAAGACAAAAGCTTGGTCAAACCCCCAGTGGCATTATGGTCTCACCCTGATGCGGTAACATTGTGGTGAGAGCATCTGCTCTGAGTCTGGTAGGTCTATGGATTATCCACCACTGGCAGAGTAATCTAAAGAATGATGGTACGTACTGCTTCCTCGCTTAACAGCTTGTATTTGGAGGATAGAACATGGACAAATCCAGTGCGGGGTGGGGGAGATTTCTCCTTCTTTATTGTGGAAAGAAAAGAGATATCACACGATAGTGTCAACGGTATCCATATGTCTCTTGGAAGTTGCGTCGCTTGCACTGAGGTTACCTGCTGTGTTTGTCCGAAGTCAATTCCTGTGGAGTCTGCTGTCTCTGTCTGCATGTGTGTGTAGATAATTGTCAGCTCTTCCATGAGCCCATAGACCCTGTAAGTAAGTAAAAAAACCATAGAAATACAAAACAGCTCACCTTGGTATGGCTTCGTATCCATCTCCAAGCTTTCCCTTCAGATTGTTCAACCTGCTGTGCAAATGAAAGCATGAGATTTAAATTCAAGCGGACAAGTTGTGCAGAAGTAAAACAGTTGGTCAAGTAAAATTCTCCCATCGGTACGTATGGTCCTTACAATTTACAAGCTGGGCAACTTTGCACGACGAACAAGAACTTTTGAAATGGAATAAATGCTACAATTTAGGGGGAAGTTCCAAGCTGATTTATTATGTTTCTACAAACAACTTAGCAACACATCAAGCCTATCACACACAAGGCAGTCGCTGGTAAATTTCCTCCACCTGTGAAAAGTTGTGTACATATTGTGCTCAACGGCCGACTTGATGAGCCTTCAATAGTGAAGATGCATGTGAAGGAATCCCATCGTGTGCTGCCTTTTTGGCTGCTGGTTGCATCATTGGTTAGGAGCGTGGATATGCCTCTGATGCAGTGCCCCAATTACCAGTGCACTGGTTCTCATTTCACCGACCTCGGAAGGATGACGGGCTGAGTCAACCCCCTGGTGTTAATTCAGTGGGTAACGGAACTCAAACTCAGGACCCAAGGATGCCAAGCCACCACCCGAACCGCTAAGCCAGCACCAGGCTTATTTGAAGGAATGAAAATGAATTTTAAAAAGCGATCCTGTGTTCTATAATTGTTTTGATAGTTGTCGGAGCATTTGTGCACTTTGAGTGTTTTGTATGAAAAAATAAGAAAGAAAGAAGATTGAACAAAACGACTTCCTCAAATTTGTTTGTTATTAGTCTCACCCCTAAGGGGATGCATGGTGATTGCAATGCGTGTGTGTGTGTGTGTGTGTGTGTGTGTGTGTGTGTGTGTGTGTGTGTGTGTGTGTGTGTGTGTGTGTGTGTTCGTCCGAGTCGATATATATATTTTCACTTTAAAAATGGTTTTCTCTGAAACCGCATGTCAGATCAATGTGAAACTTTAAACACAGGCGGGACTCCCCATGGAGAATTTTCTTTGCTAACTCTGATGTCATAGGTCATATGGTATAGCAGTTATATTGGATTAAAGAAACTAAAGTAGCCTGGTGTTGGCTCAGTGGTTAGGGTGGCGGCTTGGAATCCTAGGGTCCTGAGTTCAATCCCCGTCGGCTATTGAATTAATACACCAGGGGGTTGACTCAGCCTGTCATCCTTCCGAGGTCGGCAAAATGAGTACCAGTTCCAGTGTGTGTACTGATAGAGGGGCACTGCATCAGCGACACAGTTGCGCTTCAAGAAATGATAGCTACCCCGGCAGCTAAGCTGCCATACGACCACCAAAGAAAATAAATTTGGAGATCATTTTCTTCGAAACTGCTGAACGAAAAAAATTGAAACTTGGCATATGTCATTAACTCCCCATGGGGAGTGAATCACAGGTCCAGAAAAAGAAACATAGGAAGGATGGCAAAAACAAATAAACAAAACAAACAAACAAAACAAACAAATAAACTTTCCTTTGTTTGCGGAATTTTGACTCTGCCTGCACAGTAATCACGATGATGTCATGTCATCGGTGAAGTGGTATTCCAGCCATAATTGGTTGAATTGAAATCCTTATCCAAAAAATCTGAAACGTCATATATATATATATATATATATATATATATATATATATATATATATATATATATATATATATATATATATATATATATATATATATATATATATATATATATATATATATATATATATATATATATATATATATATATATATGTGATCTATGACCCGATGTGAGTGAAAAATGTAAATGATGACATCATCAGTCAGATGGAATGGCAGCCATATTGGATTAAAGAAAAACAATTTCGACATCATTTTCTCCAAAACCACTCAATGAAAAAAATTGAAACTTGGCCTCCGTAATCAACGTCCCAAGACTCGTGAACTTGCAGACGTCCTCTTACAATGTGAAAGGGAGAAACGTTTTCTTTTGGTGAGAAAAAACACCCAATAAACCTCACTGCTCATCATAGTTCGAACCCAAGCCCTCCAAAAGTGCCACATCAATTACCGGTCACTGAGCAGTGGAGACGGAGCTTGCAAACAAATCTTTCATCCTTCCTTTATGAAGATCAATTATTTCTCTGTATTGCATTGCATTGCACAAAATGGCAAAATAAATATGAGTACATAAAGGACTTGGCATACTGTGCAGAAAAACCACCATGGCATATTCTGATGAAATGAAGTTTTAAGAGAAACAATACAAGTGCAAATCAATCGGACATGATGGAGAAATCAATCCGTGTCTTTGTTAATCCACATGAACACAATTTCAAGTTGGGTTTCCAGTAGTAAAGGGTGACTGGCCGATTAAAAAAAAAAAACAACTAAAACTAATAATTTGTATGGATATGCGAAGGAGCAACCTCCTACCTTATCTTCCGTACCGATGAAGCAATGTCTATATGGCTGCTTGTGTGTAATTGAAACAGAAAGGTTGACCGCAGTTAGATATTACAGTACATGCAGGTTTATATTTCTTCCTTTAGCATCATAGACCTATCTGATTCTTATATCAGGAAAACCACTTGTACCATACAAGATTTATATTTGAATCACCACTCATGACCGTTCTCCTGTAACATTACAGTCCTATCTGATTTTAAGAAAACAACTTCTAAAAAAATGTAACTGCATTCATATTACACCTTTAAAAGGTGAATGTAGAGAAAGAGAAAAGGGGTTAGGGGTGGGGGCGGAGGATTCCACAACTGGACAATTTTCAGAAGTTGACTGATGGACAAGAAAGAAGTTTCAGAAGTAATTCCCCCCCCCCCCCGTACCTGCCCAAACCCCCTCGCCCCTCAATCAAATCCACATGGTTTCACATCATTTCATGAGAGATGATTGAATAGTTGCAACTTGCGTTTAATAAGCATTGGGTAAACAACATTGTAAAGAGAGGTTCACACGGTATCTGTGTAACTTCACCCCCATCCTACAATATGACCTGGTTATTGCAGGACACACATTATTGATGTTCAGTGCAGTTGCTCTTACTCATTTAATGTAAAGTTGGCCGATGGCAGATGTGTTTGTGTACTGTCCTCGCAAGGTAGGTGCATCAGCTTCGAGGGAGATGTGTTCATGAAAAGCAAATAAAACAAAATGGGATCTCGAACAGAAAATGGGATTACCAACTCGGTGGTATTATGGTGAGAACATTTTCTCCGAGTCTCATAAGTCGGTTTCTGATCTGATCCTGGTTCAATTCTGATCCTGGTCCAGTCATACCAAATACTTTTAAAATGATAGATGCTGCTTCCTTGCCTGATGCTCAGCATTGAGATGATAGAATGCATTTAAACTCCAGGAAATGGAATTTAACAGGGGAGAACAAATGATAATTTCCTGCCCTAATCACCTTCAGTTGAACATCAGGCCTGGCCAGGCAAAAGATTGGGCCAAAAAATATTTTGGGCCAAAGGCTTGGGCCAAGTATGCCTGACCAGCCTCAGACTTAGGCTAAAATTTCCTCCTCAGCTGAACCCCTGGCCCCACATAACATATATATGTATGTATTAATGGAGTCTACTTTATTATTAACACTTATTTTAATTTACTCTGAAATTATCTCTCGCACACGAAGGGAAAAGCAGGGTACAGCAATTGGTTCATGTTCGTCCATCCGTCTGTCCATCTTCTTCTTCTTCTTTCGGCTGCTCCCGTTAGGGGTCGCCACAGCGGATCATCCATATGATCCGCATAGTGATTTGGCACATGTTTTACGCCGGATGCCCTTCCTGACGCAACCCTGGTCGCCTCTTACGACACAGGGATATGGTACACCCATTTTAACCGGGGTATACACCGGCCCAGTATACTGGTACTCATTTTGCCGACCTCGGAAGGATGACAGGCTGAGTCAACCCCCTGGTGTATGAATTCAGTGGCCCAACGGGGCTTGAACTCAGGACCTTTTGGATCCCAAGCCACTGCCCCAACCACTGCGCAAACACCAGGCTATAAATCTTATTCTGTTGATTCAGAATCAGACTATTCTGTTGATCCGTCTGTCCATCTTATTAGTTTAAAATCGTCAGTCTATGATCAAGGAACAACTTATTTACAATCAATATTATATTATGAACATGAATCAGAAGCCAAATCTGGAGTTTAGCAATACTTTGGGTCTGAATTCATCCTGATTGCACATGCGCAGAGAGGAGTGAGATAATTTTATAAGCGGGTGAAGCCGCTTCAACATTTGGTTATGTTTTTCCATCCATCCGTCAAAAATGAAGAACCTTTCTAATTGTTTTTTGTTGTTGTTGTTTAGTTTTTTTCTTGTGTTGGTGTTAAGTTTTCAAACTGCACCATTTCCTTCAGACACAGGTGCGATGTTTTTTTTTTATTTTACTCTGTCTGCCTCGCAGCCAAACAAAATTGTAAATCATTCCAAACAGGAAACTTACTGCTTTTAAGATTGTTATAAAGGACACAAATAACAGGCACGAATAACTAATGCAACATGGTCGATAAGATGGAGTCATAGACACTGCGTAAACCGGCAGTAAACTCCGGAATTAATTAATTTATATGACTTTTACAATCTGTATTTTAATTAAATGGAATTATATACTTGAACACTGTAGAACACAAATTGCCTCCTTTATACTTCCAAGAACATCCAGTTTTGCAGTACTTGGACATGTTAAATAGGGTGGTGTGATGTATATTAGTACACTAGCAGGGTTACCTGGTGTTGCCAGGGTGTAAGGGGGGGGGTACTGAGAAGTGGGAGAAGCAGGAGAGCTGGCAGGGCTGAGAATGGGGCAGGTGGATCAGGGGGCAGGAGAACCGACAGGGTGGGGAACTGTGTAGGGGCAGGAGAGACAGAACACCAGTGGGTAAAGGGGTCTTAAGGGAACACCAGTGGGTAAGGGGGTCTTAAGTGTCTTCAAGGGTCTTGGGATCTTAAGTGTCTTTGAGGTCTTAAGGGTCTTTAAGCTCTTAAGATCTTTAAGGTACACCAACTCTTGTCTTCCCCCATTCAAAATCACAATCTTTTCTACCACCGTTAAGTCACCCCAAACCCACCCCTCCAAATTCCCTGCTTTCCTTCCTGAAAGTCCCTGTAATGTCCATCTTGTTTACCCCGTGTTCCCCGCCCCATCCCTCTCCTTTCCACAGATCTCCTCATGTCTGTTCCCCACTGCTTTGTCCTTCCCTCTCCTGCCCCTCTTATCTCCTACTTCCCTTGTTGTACGTTCTGTGTGTTCGGTCTCATAAGAGGCTCAACATTGCAAACAAAAAAAAAAAGAAAAAAAAGGGTCTTAGGGTCTTTGAGGTCATTGGGGTTTTAAGGGTCTTTGAAGTCTTAAAAGGTCTTTGGGATCTTCCAGTTCTTAAGGGTTTTGGGGGTCTTAAGGGTCTTCGAGGTCTTCCAGCCCTTGAGGGTCTTAGGGGTCTTAACCGTCTTTGGGGTCCAAAGGTTTCTTTGGGGTATTCGGGGTTTTAAAGTGTCTCAATTGTGTTCGGCGAATTTAATGCCTCATTGCTGTGAGTTGTGTGTTAGCTCTCATACGAGCCTCGACCAAGGTATACAAAAAAAAAAAAAAAAAAAAAAAAAAATGGTCTTATGGGTCTTTGGGTCTTCAGGGTCTTGAGGGGTCTTGAGGGGTCTTATCTCCCAAGCATTCTCTCATCTCTCAAACATGGAATATAATCTCTGAAGCATGTAAAAACATTTATGGGGGGGATCTTAGGGGTCTTCGGGAGTCTTTAAAGGCTGAGGTTGTGGATGAACATACCCTTTGGACAAACCCCATGTCGGACTTGGTCTGTGTGCCAAAGGTGGTGGTTGTCAGTGCACCGGTCTTTGCATAAAACAGACAGACAGACAGACGTCCAGTCTGCTTCTTCCTCCCTATGGCAGCTTGGCTGCCATGTCGCCATCATTTTGTTGGGGCACAACTATGCTACTGATGCTGTGCCCCAATACCAGTACACTGGTACTCATTTCACTGACGTCGGAAGGATGACAGGCTAAGTCAAGCCCACCTGGTGTTAATTCAGTGGCCAATGGGGCTCAAACTCAGGATCTTAAGATTGCAAGCCAGGCACCCAAGCCACTAAGCCAACACCAAGCTTATACATCTGATGAATGTTATCTATTAAATAGCTTGGTTACCCATTCCACAAATGGGAAGAATTAGCAAATATTGATGCTATATTATTTCTTTAGTTAGGTTCCAATTGTGCGTGGAGTCATTAGTGGGGCAACTTAGCATAACAATTGTGCATTTTGTGAGGAAAGCACCAAATTTGGCACACTAGTAGCCTAACATATTATGAACAGATTTGGAGATTGGGCCATCTCAAATTCAGCCCCTGATGGCTGTGGCAGCCATTTTCCACTGCCATCAAAAATTTTGAGATGGCCCAATATCCAAATCTGTTCATAATATGTTAGACGACTAGTGTGCCAAATTTGGTGCTTTCCTCACAAAATGCACAATTGTTATGCTATATTTAGCTCAGTTGCCCCCACTATCAGGCGAGCAGTGCAGTGAGCCACTGGGTGGAAGACACCCTAATTTGGTGTCTTGGTGACTCATTTGGTGTGATGGCCTTTGGCCGTGTTATATGTCACGTGATATCTGTTAACCAACGACATTGCATATAAATTAAAAAGCCAGGAAAGTGATCTTTAAAGGCTCAGGTAGCGGATGAAAATACCCCCAGGACAACCACCAGATCGGACTTGGGTTGTGTGCCAAATTTAGTGGTTGTCGGTCCAGCGGTCCTTGCAAAAAACGCGAACAAACAGACAGACAGACAGACAGGCATCCGATGAATCTTATTTATTAGACAAGACTGCTTCGAAAGCGCTAAACTTCCGGATTTTCATAAAGGATCTTTAAAATCGTTATTTTATTCAGATTGAAGTGTATACTTTAACACTGCATGGGCTATCGTGTTCGATGAACTCTCTAGTTATCTTTCCATTCAGTCATTATTTGTTCTATAATATGCTGAACTAACCAAGGAACATCTACATTAGCATTTCACTGCTGGGTTATTCACCTTTGTATCTCCTTTTGATGGCAAAGCAGCAAAGAAGAAAACACTCTCACAGGATGTAAACGAGGTACTAATTGATCCTGATTTAATACTTGATCTCCAATTTGAGTTGGTAATCAATCAGGTCTATTTTTGGATCGTTTTTGAAAAACCACCCATCATGAATTACAAATTCTTACCATATGAAGGAACTGCCAGTAGATTAACATTGGCCCAAAGTCAGAAATGTCCTCGGGTCCTGGGTAATTTTATCCATTGGCTCAACATTGGCCAAACTTTGGCCATTGTCCAATCGCTTTTGTGCCATGTAGCTTCTGTTGAACAAATGTTGGACTAACATTGCTAAATAAACGTTGCTTTAACCGACCAACGTCGGAAATCAATCTTGCAACCATGCCAAACTTTGCCAACGTTGGGCCAACGTCAGTGTGCTTGCTGGATACTGGATAAAAACCTATTTTTCAGGTGTTCAAGCTCAAATTTCAATTTAACTACTAAAATTTAAAAAAATGTTAAACATTTTCAAAAAAACAAACGCTGAGAAATATAGATATTTCATTTTTTGATTTGTCTGACATTAATTCAATTTGAATGTCAAATCTTCTCCATATGGTTCAGATATCTTTGAATATCCTCGGGCTTAAGTGAAATGTATTTGGTTTCGTGAAACTCAAATCTTTTGCCATTGCCAAAATTTGAAACTCAAATTTTACGCCGCAAAAGCACATTATATTTGGCAAGTGAACATTATCCTACTCAAATTGATAGCAAGATGACCTGGACTATGCATATCCATCCATCCATCCATCCATCCATTGGGACCATACAATGTGCAGAGCATTGGTGCTGCCTAAGCAGTCTCCTTGGCTATTGGGCACAATCCTGGATGGATCACCAGTCCGACACAGGATACCAGCAAGCTGGCACTCATTTTGCAGACCTTGGAAGGATGACAGGCAGTCAACCCCACCTGATATTACTTCAACAGCAGAGGGGGATTTAAACTCAGGATCATAGGATCCCAAGCCCACCACCCGAACCATTAAACCAACACCAGGCATTCCATGCAGATGATTGGTGGTTTGCTGTGATAACAGGGGTCAATGAAGCAAAGAAAATGATGAACAGGTGCAGTTTGTTCAGCAATATTGGCCGAGCTGTGAAGTCATGGCAATCGATTAAACCTGTATATTCTTAAGCACACATGCACCCTTCCTGGATTGCCATGGCTCACACTTTCACAACATCCTGGATTTCAAATTCCATATCTTATGTAGACATTTGCAAGCAGGACTGAGTTTTGGTCTCAAAAATGTTGGGTACAAAATGGTTGTGCAACAGTCCGCTAGGAATAGCAAATTATGAGTAAATCCAGAACAATTACACAAAGGCCACAGAGAATGTCAGACAGTAACTTGGTTTCAATATTGATTTACACTTGATGAAACATATGAATGGGGATATTAAAGTACTGGAGGAAATGACAATTCCTTAAGTTAGAGGTTGAGGCAAAAGAAAAACAAAATACATGGACAAAGGTTGGACAAAAAGTGGATTGAAGAAGAGGAATGGGTGGTAGGTATGGGGTCGAGAGTTGCGTGTGGGGGGTAGGGGGGTAGGGGGGTGGTGGTGGGTTGGAAATGGTCAATAAAATCAACACAAAAACGTGATGAACCATAACTTCGTGTTTGTGAGATTTATTTATCTTCCGATTGTTGACCTTAAGGTGTCTGCCATTTTTATTTTCCAAATTATAACCCAGGATTCTCGAAGAGATTCATAAAGATTGCCAAGCAATGGTTAATTTTAATGAACACAGTTTTCATACATAAGTGGATGAGTGATAAATTTGATTGTCTGATAAAATGATTTAAAAGTTCTTTGCGGTAAAAATTAATTCAAGGCCAAGATATATTCAGTCACTTTCATAATTTTCAATCATGTTGAGTTAGGTGGTGCAAGATTCCCCCTCCCCCAAATGCTCAGTACAAACAACTTAGGCCGGGTTACATATTCAGTTTCCTGAATGTCCACAACAGAGTGCTCTCTCGCTGATGATATAAATGACAATTTCAAATGACAAGAGTTTAGTACGCTGGACAAAAGGAGAGTGGGAGATGTACCGACATGCAAAGGGGTTGAGGGTAGGTGTGGGGGGAGGGGGGATGCAGGGGGAGTGGGTGTGGTGTGGGTGAGCCTAAACGTATACAACAAATAGAAAGTGAGATTTTGCTGAAAAACTAGAAATTGTGCAAAAAAAATTGCGGAAAAGATTACAAAAGAAAAGCTAATCTATTCCTGTGATTAATGGATATGTATGTAACCAATCAACCTTCACCATGGGAACATTATAAACAGATGGCCACCGAATGTTGCCACAGCCGGAATTTAAATGCAAACCTTCCAGGTTTGTAGCCAGTGTCCAAAATTGGAGGCAATCATCATGCAGGGTACTTCCATTTCTGTGACAGTAACTTCGTCATGAACATTTATAGACTATTCAACTTCAATAAAACAACAACAGGCATTTTAAGGCCATTTTCCCCACGAGAGTGGGGGTGAGCCATTTCAACTTCAATCTAAAATAAATAATAATTACCTGAACGAGCTTTTGTGATCTTCATCTGACAAATCTTCACAACTGCAAAATAATCAATGAAGGAAATTTTGAAATAAAAGTTGGGAATTTATTCATGCAATCTGGATAATTCAATTGCAATATTAATGGCGAAACATTTAAAATGAGACATGACATACATTACAAATATATATATATATATATTTATTATATATTTATATGTATATATATATATTTGTCATGTGTGTGTGTATATATATATATATATATATATATATATATATATATATATATATATATATATATATATATATATATATATATATATATATATATATATATATATATATATATATATATATCGTTGTGGGCCGGGGGTCGGGTGAGAAGACCATGAGGTGGGGGAAGCTATCTCGGCTCCCACCAGACTCCCCGGAATTGTAGGCCGTCACACGCGGATAATTCCGTGACGCGACGGGTTGCTTAACCGACCGTGGACGCCAATAACTCAACCACGTGACCTCGGGTCCTCCTGTTTATGGGTTAATCAGGTTACCTAATTAATCACGTGATTTAATTTCCGGGGAACATGCCCTCGGTACGCCTTGTCCGAACTGGATCACTCTGCCGGATCGGATAACTTTTCTGGATCTGATCCAACCGAGCGACACTGCCAATAACGTACCGGCTAAAAGGAACAGATCATTGGGAATAAAGTCCCGGCTAAACTAGGATTCGGACCATGTTGGATCAATGAAAGAAACCATGAAGACGAGCAGGGAACATTCCGAATAATAATTTATTAACAATGGGCGAGGAATGGTATGCGGCCCGATCAGGATTTTTTGCGGTGTGTTGTGCAGAGAAAGGGGAGAGAGCGAGGTGTGGTGCAGCAAATAAACAGCAATTTACAAAAGGGGACACAGAGCAGACTTAACGCAAAAATAATAACAATAATAATAATAATGATCTTCTGCAGTCTTACTTTAGCAGACAGGCGCCAAGACACACACACACAGACACAGAAAACCCGATGAAGAGGGAGTATTGAAATGAGAAGGGAAAGGAGTTGAGGCTACGTTCTTGGTACCTTTGTGCTTGATAGCACGACACGCCACCAATATGTTTCGGTGGGGGGGGGGGGAGGATGCTCCGTAGTGTGGCACCCGACAGCTGGCATGTCGTCTCTGGCTTCAGCAGAGCGTGTGGAGACCATGTTCGTGAAGGAGGGGTTTGAGTGGAGAAGGGGCAGAGTCCAGAGTGCGTGGACGGAGTGGTAGGTGGGACCAGGTAGGCGGGTGGGGTTGACGTCGTGTGAGAGGAGATGAGGAGGCGGAGTCCAGACAGCAGGAGGCAGGTCGTGGCGGTGTCGGCGAGAGCAAGGCGAGAGCGGGAGAGAGGCAGAGAAAGAGAAAGGCGGAGCGACTGCTTCGACCTTTATAGGACTTGCAGCGTGGGGGGAGGGGCCACCCCACAGCGAAATGTCATCAACTGAATCGGTCGCTCCGATTTGCCTCGACCCCTCACATGGCCTGTTAACTTTGGCCAGAAACTGCCTCACTTCATTTCCGGCAAGGTCATCCCAGACAGCGAACATATTTCGCTCCGACCCAATGACATGACATGAATCACCCACACCATAATTGGCATGCGATTCGTTCTGCAAAACCCCCAGAGCTGTGCCCTGGCGACCGGCTGAGGGTCTCGCATGCCTGCTCGGGCGCCCGACCAGCGCCAATCAATGCGCTCGTTCCGCGCGCCAACGCAGCCCACACCGCACAATACTCCCCGGCTTGATCGCAGCTTCGATGGCCGTAGAGACGAGAAGACGTTCACCATCCATGGGGAATCCGCTGCTGCCAGCGAGGGACGAAGGTACATCGTTATGGATAAATATATGCATGTTTTGCGAGCGGCATACGTGTCTGCCTTCGAGCACATTCTATACAGTGCGATGGGTTCAGCCATTACGCTCCTGATAAATGCTCGCGTTCGCACGACTCTGCTAGCGTGTGCGCGGAGCAAACACCGATATTTGCTTGAAAAGGAACGCACCGCTTCCACCTCGCACACCTGCATCTCACCCAACGTAGCATGGAGTCGCCTTTATCGGCCTCCGTACGCATTTCGTGCAGCGTGGGCGTTGTGCTGGCTGTGTTTCCTATGTTGTGAAAAACACCGTTCGTGCATCCTCTTAAGAGGTATTCATTCGTATGCCTTTTTAATGCAACAGGCAATCTTCCCCAGATCACCGGAAGCTCGAGTTGATAATCCCGCACTGCCAAGTGCACTACATGACTCGCTGCACATGTTGGGTTTTGGGCTCGTTTGGGAACGAGGGCTCTGCACCATCGTTTCCTCACAGCGGCACCGCACGCGCTGGCCTCCATGAGGGCCCACCTCACAGCGAAGGCACACGTGGCTGATTTACCTCAGGAATAATCAGACAAAAAGAAGAGTAGGGACGAAATGAAGAAAAAAAATGATGTAAGCAAACCTAGCTATGAGATCATCACAACACATTCCCTTGTTGTCCCACTAGACAAAAGGAAAGGGACTATCGACACGTATAATAATGGAATAACTGTCTTGGGACCACTATCTGTTGGATGCGTGCGGTTCCGAGAATGGCAACAATATATATATATATATATATATATATATATATATATATATATATATATATATATATATATATATATATATATATATATATTGTTGCGGATTCGCGCTCACCGGCGTGCGAATGGCCACGTGACTCGAATCGCGGAACGTCGACCACCGGATGGACAATTCTGTCGTGACCCTCTCGGACTAACGCCGGGAGCTAGTCACGGGTGGACCTTTCGGCCTCAACACGATCGTGCCAATCGTCCACCCGCGTGGGATAGGGTTGTTCGCCAAACTCGACCGACCTAAGTACCCACGTGGAGGGTAGACCGGGCGATCGCACCTCGCTGCAGGTCGACTCCGGACATGGGCCGCTGAAGCGATCCGTCCCGTACTATCGGGATAACCTCGCGGTGTTATCGTCGGCCTCGACGGTTCCGATTAATTATCGGGCGTATTAAGCCCACTACCAACCCTTTACGTGAAGCAAGATGGAGATTCAATTCAAGAAAAGACGAAGCGAAACGGGAAAACAGTTCAACATGATGCACATTTATTCCGTGGCACACAGAGAGCACACAAATACAATTAAAACAATTATGCACAAAAAGCAAATGTAACAAAAGAAACAATGACGCAGAGATACTACCGAATAAGACCGACACACGGCAACACTTTACAGTTTTACTTCACCAGACTGGTGCCACACACACACACGTTTACACAGAAACAAAAGAAAAGGCCACCCTCAAAGACAAGGGGGCAGATGGGGCCTGTGGGCCAATATTTGCGCGGGACCTGAAAGAGCGGTCAGGTTCGCGAGACCGGGTGGGTCCTACCCGTGTCTTTGTAATGAGCCGCAAATGTGGCAGCGCGGCGGTGCCCTGACTTCGTGCTCCTTCGTGGGTTTCGTTGGCACTGCTTGGAGTGGGGTGGGAACGGGGCCCCCTTTTCGCACTATCTCAGCGCGGGGGAAGGGGGGGGAATTGTTGATGCTCTGGGGAAAGAGTATAGCTGGCTTGCTTGGGTCCCGTGACGAGCGATTCCACCACGACCTCGTCGCCGACCGCCGTCTTCCTTGCCTCGGACCCGAGCTCCTCGGACTCTTCCCCCAATTCTCCTCAGCCGACTGCCGAAAACCACCGGGATGCCCTCGCCTCCCGACTCCACTCCGCGCTCCAACCCGACTCTGCCCAAAACCCTCTCCGCTTTTCTGCCACTCTCTGCTCTTCCAAAACCGACTGCCTTTTCTGCCACTCTCTGCTCTTCCAAACTGACTCTCCCCTTTCTGCCACTCTC
>NC_140974.1:14211563-14294063 GCF_056783735.1 Eptatretus burgeri
CACACACACACACACACACACGTATATATTTATACATATATACATGTATATAATATATATGTTTATATATATATATATATGTATGTATTTATACATATATACATGTATATAATATATATATTGTTGTGGTTACCAAATTCGCAAACCACCATTCAGGTCCCTTAGGTGAGGTATCTCGGTAAGTACATGTGTAGTTAGGTCCAAACCCGTTGTCTAGTGGGAATACATGTCATTTATGCGAGCTGCGACTCTTCAGGACAGCCGTTTTTCTTTCACTATCTTTATTTTGGACCAACCGCCATGATTACCACCACAACCACAACATCAACCACCAACCACAACGCCGCTTCACCACAACCGCCACGACCTTCACGTCACACCTCGCAACCGTAGCATCGCCACCGTTCTTGCCCCGCTGTGGGTACCGGTGTTGGATTCGTGCAGAGCGCGCGTCGAACAGCGTGTACAAAATCACGGATTTTGTGCTTCAAAAACGGATCAAAAACGACACACGCCCACTTTTTGCCGTCCAATCGGTGAGCGAGGGGCGATTTGGCCCCGCCTCCAGAACGATCGATATATGCAAATTTGTGGATCAAAAAGCCTTCACGCCCACTTTTTCTCGGGCCAATGGGGAGCGAGGTGAAAGGTCAAAGGGAGGGGGTCAAAGGCGAAGCTACGGGGGGATAAAAGGACCGTGTTCGTCAGTCAGAGCAGTGTGGAAGTCTGGAGCCCGAAGCCTGCAGAAGCTGGAGAAGCTGAAGAGAGTCGAACGAGGAGAGCCCAAAGAAGAGTCCAGGGTGGAGAGTCCAGAGGCGGAGAGGCGGCAGCGGCGAAGGCAGACGAGGGGGTGCTCGCGACGGTGCCGGGAGCTGCACGCCCGAGGAAGGCCGGCAGCGCGACCTGGCCGAGGTGGAGACGCACACCAGGGATAATAAAGATCCTCTATACCCCGAGCATCAGCAACCTCCTCCTGTTTCCCCCCGCGCTGAGATAGTGCGACCAAGGGGGCCCCTTTCCCACCCCCTGCCAGGCACTGTCCGCGAGGCCCGCGGAGTGAGGCGCCATCGCCGCTCCGCGTCTCATCACCAGACGGGTAGGCGCGACCCGGTCTCGGCCTCAGGCCCGCCTCATCCTTGAGGGTATTTCTTTTCCTTGGTTTTGGGTATGTGTTGTCGGCGCCGTCTGTGAAGTAGAATTGTATAAGTGTTGCCGTGTGCTCGGTAGTCGGTATTAGCTCTGCACTGTGTTTTCACTTTTATATTTGCTTTTTGTGTAAATGGAATTGTGTTTTCTTTTTTTTGTGTGCATTTGGTGGAATTGTATTTGTGTGCTTCCCGTGTGCCGCGAATAAATGTGCTTTATTGTTGAACTGTTCTCCTGCTTCGCTTCGTCTTTTCCTCCATTGAATCCTCATCTTGCTTCACGTAAAGGGTTGGTAGTGGGCTGAATACGCCCGATAATTAATCGAACCGTCGAGGTCGACGATAACACCGCTCGGTTATTCTGATAGTACGGAACGGGTCGCTTAAGTGGCCCGTGTCCGAAGTCGACCTGCGGCGAGGTGCGATCGCCCGGTCTACCCTCCGCGTGGGTACTTAGGTAGGTCGAATTTGGCGAGCAACCCTATCCCACGCGGGGGCTGATTGGCTCGATCGCGGTGAGACCGAAAGGTCCACCCGTGACTGGTTCCCGGCGTTAGTCCGAGAGGGTCACGACTGGATTGTCCGTCCGGTGGGCGACGTGCCGCGATTCGAGTTACGTGGCCGTCAGCACGCCGGCGGGCGCGAAATCCGCAACAATATGTTTATATAAATACATATATACACATATATATATATTTTACGAATCGGCACTGAAAAAGAGAAATCAGCACCCACTTATATTATGAAAACAAAATATCAAAAGTTTAGCAAACAAAGTCAAGAACCAACAATATTAAAGTATATTTGGCTTTTAGATATTTTTGTGCTCTGGAACAGAATGCCTTCGTCATAGATGTTGTTGTGTCACCAACAGTGGCATCTGAAATGCAATATGTTTTGAAGTGCAACAAGCTGTGTTTTGATTAAACCTGTCAGTGAGGCGACAGGTAGGCAGCTAGTTATTCTCAAAAAAAATAAAAAATAAAAAAATAAAAAAATATATAAAACAAAATAGTTTGTGATTTCATACAAAAAGAAAATTTGGGCTTATTGCGGAAGGGTTGGAGAGAGATTCCATGTTGCTGAAAAAGTAAATATATTTATTTTAGATTCCAAACCATACAAAATGAGGTCAAATTGTTCCTGTAAATTAACAATCAAAATTTGCCATACAATAACGTTAGCCTTCTGTATTGATTGATGATTGTTTTCACACATCATCATGGATGGAGTCCATTATCCTAACCTCTTCTCCTGTGGCCAACATGCGACTCTCAATGGAATACTTTCATCTCCTCTCCCTGTCAAAGCTGCAGTGCCCCAAGGCAGTGTTCTGGGCCGAGTCCTATTCCTTATTTCATCAATGATCTTCCTGACTCTCTGGAAAACCTCTTTTTCTATTTGCTGATGACTCCACCCTCTACCATGACATCCCTCATCCTTCAGAAAAGCAAGCTGTAGCCTCTTCCCTCTCCTCAGATCTTGACGAAATCACAAGCTGATGAAACACTTGGAATATCTGTGTCAATCCAAACAAATCTCACACTCTCGCTCTCTCTCCAAAATGATTGTCAGACAACCTAAATCCAGGATCACGACTCACATGCACTCATTCATTCCTCTTTTTTCCCACCTGTGGAAGCAATTTCTGCATCCTTTTTATTTTCATTCTTCCCTCCAGGTCTTCAGGATAGGTGTTCACCACCATCTCCAATGCAAAACCATGATCTTTTCTAACCTTGTAAACTTCCCGCACCTCCCAACAACACCCCAGGCCTTCCTCCTTCCAAATTTCCAGTTATTCTTTCCTGAGAGTTCCTTCCATACCTACCTTGTTCACACCAAGCATCCATTCTGCCTCCCCCTCTCCCCCTAATTCCTCCCCATACCCATTATTTGTTAAACTCTGGCTCTATCCTGTCCTTCAACTCTGCTGTTGGTGTTTCGTCCTCCCCCCCTCTCTATTGTTCCTTTTGTCCTTTTACATCTTGATCCATTTAGTGCACTAACTCTTCCATGAGCCTCGACTATGTATCCCGAAAAAATAGGAGGAAAAAGGCAATTCTCTGTATGCATGTCTGTCTGTACATCTGAAAATCAGAGAAAAAAACAGGGCTGGCCTGATATCCACCAAATTTTGCAAACTAGTACCCAGGTTTAGGTCATGGGCACAAATACCGTCCCCCCTCAAATGGGAGAGAGGGGATGACTTGCCAATGCTCCGAAAGGGAGTGGGTGTTTATAGTGCACCAAATACAAACATCAGGAGGAAAGCAGAGGCCACTTTCGGGTGAAGAGATGTCAAGTAAATATACCACATGATGACGTTGGAAAAAATGGGGGTAGAGGGGAATGTGCTGGGGTTGGGAGATGAAGTTTGGTTGGGGTGAGGGGGGCAGGGGAGTGAGATAATACATGGTGTTCTATCACAGAATTCTGCATGGTCAATGGCCTCACATTCCAGAAGAGTAGGTTAGAAATCTAGGGAGTCTGTCAACAAAAATGCATCACTTGGAATTCTTCAACAAGTTTTTGAACCATTTCTTTTGTGTTATGTTTCTTTACAAGTGAGGATCATGAAAGAGCAATGTGACTGCAGTAAAAAGACAATGAACTGACAGTGGGGAAGTGGGACAACAGTTGGTCATGGAAAGCAAGGGAAAGAATGAACCAACAGGAAAACAGGAGAGAGGACAGAAGGAAACACAGGAAGGTGCAAGTAAGATGGATATTTGGGCGAGGTACTCGTGAATTCAATGGGGGTAAAAAAGGATTGTGTGAGATGCCAATACTGTTGAGAGTTTTAGATTCCACAGATTGCAGGAGAGACAGATGGGATGCTGGGGCACCAGACAATAGCAGAGAGCGGTGCTCCACTGAGCTATGGACAAAGGATGATTTTCCAAGGAAAGATTTGGATTGACGGAGTCTGCAGATGGCTTCGGAGGCCAGCTTTGCTATGAGGTCGGCCAAAAAGTACTGTTCGCTATGGTGAGGCCAATAAGTTAAAGAGACTGAACCTCTTCCAGTGTCTGACCATGGAAATAGATATGTGCATTAGTTTGGCTTTGCCAGTAAGAGCAAAATTTTTTTGATAAAGGATGATGAAGTTGTAAGATTTCCTCAAGGCATAATTAATTATGAAACGTTTCGTGACTTACGAATGACTCATTTAATATGCACTTTCGTGAAGTTATCTCACTGTACTCGAATCAGGCATGGTAAGAGAGATGCAGAAGGTGGCACAGTCAGGCTGATAACAATGGTTTCCTTAAGAAAGGTAAGTTGATCTGGTGGGAATTCTTGAGCAACGCTCCTTCGACGTCCACAAAATGGACGACGTTTGCAACTCAGGATTAAATTAATAAATTTCAGACCCGAAAAACCAAGAAGCAATCAACGTATGACCTGCAAATTAAAATTTCTGAAAATGAAGGGAAAATGCGATTTTGTAATCAACGGACCTTTTTGTTCCCCTCAAGGGAATTATTTCTGGGTGAACATTCAGCATGAGATCCTCATTGCTCCAGCCTAAGTTTGGAGCAGCTTCTTGAGTACTCAGCTCCAGAGAGATCTGCGTCTGGAAGAGAAGAGATGGAGATAACAAGAAATTAAAAAAAATTGTCAAGTGTTGTTTTGCAGAACCTTCATCTCACCACATCAACTATGGCCAGAGAGACTTGCTGTTTTGATCGTCTATAACTAGAGCGAAATTGATGGCATCACAAATCCCCACGATTCCCACCGAAAGCAAAGTTGAAAGATGACAAAAAGTTCCACCAGGAATGACCCAATGTCAAATTGTGAGTTAAAAATTATTTTCCTGTTTTGACCTCTGTGACCAATGAATCGGAAAACGACCAATGAAGGCCAAAAATCGGAAAATATTTCATGCGTCCTCCGATGATGATGACATATACAAAGTTTCATACAAAAATGTTATAAAATGTGGCCATAATTACAATTTTTGGCATTTGACCTTTTGAACCCACCCCAGCGGGTGGTGACAAAAAATACTGCTCTTGCACCTTCGTGCCATATGGTAATCATAACTACCAAGTTTGGTGAATTTATACGCAACCATTTAGGAGGACATAATGTGACGGACGTACAGACAGATGGACGGACGGAACTGATTACAATATCCCCCCATGTTTTTTTTTTCTTTAAAAACATGGGGATAATAACACAGACATTGCAGTGTCCACTTCCGCTGCTGTTGAAAACCAAACCGCTTGACAGTGATCCTTCAACAAAGCTGTGTTCCTGGATTATATTCTTTGTCAAAGTGTCAGGTTGCAGTTCTCAATCACCATTTACATTCGCAGCATCTACCTCTCTGTCTTATTATACTCTGACTTGCTGTGTGAATGAAAGAATAATTTATGTAAGAGTGTAGCACAGTAAAAAAATAAATAAATAATAACTTTATTGCTGACCAATGAATTCACTGATGTTTTATTTAAAAGATGTCATGAATTTAACGAGAAAGGTCGTATACCTTCAATGGTGTGTGGTTGTCATCCAGCAGAGTCTCTGTCACTTCCAAGTTTCCATTCTCAACCACCTGCTGGAGAACCATCCGAAAGGTTCCCACAACCCTGCCATGCAGTCACATGAGAAGAAAAAAATAATTGGCTTTCATTTTTATCGACAATACTCAGATTCAGCCACTGCTAACATACCCGATACGATGTCATGTTCACTTTCTAACTTATAAGCCAATGTTGATTCGCTTGCTTTGGTGCTATAACAAGCAGTTAACTTTGAAGTAACTATCAATTTCTGCCCATGGAGATCTTTATTTTTTTTTCTACAGGGTCTAAGGCTCATGGTGGAGCTGCTACAGACAAAAACACAGGCAGACAGACATTTCACATAACACTGGACTCAACTGTTACCATGAGATAAACACGGCAGTTGAGCTTGTGGGATGGAACTCCCCAGAGCACTCTGGGTGCCGGCGATGCCATCTGGTGTTGTGTCACGTTTTCCACCATTAGCACGGCATCCCGAGGAGAAATTCTCCATCCCCCTTTTCCATAGAATGTCAACTCATGGGACTTATCTGAGCTTCATCCTATAAATACTGATCGTCAGGCGAGGAAGAAGCATGCACCATTTTTGAAATCTTTGGGACGACTCGACCGGGATCGGAATCGAACCGCCGATCTCCCAGACTCAGAGTGGATGCTCGAACCTGAATCTGAATTCATAGCGGATTAATTCACATCGGTTGAATCTTCTTGCATATGATTAATCCCAACCTGTGATTGGTCAATCAATGCCTTGCCACAAATATATTGACCATTAATATTATTGATGCTGAAAATGATTTTGAGGATCTTTCTTGAATTTTTATGTGTCTGCAGAAGACCAGGGCTCATGGAGGAGCGAGACTATTAATTAATCAATGAGGCTGTTGTTCGATGCCATGTTCAATATCATCTGCTTTCAATGTACCAAACTCACAAAGAGTAATTATGGAATATTAAAGCACCAATTTCCAAATCAAACTAGCTAAAGGTTATGGAAGAGCTTGTTTTTTTTTTAATATAATGCGAGACAAGGACATATCCTAACAAGGCTGTAATATAAGTTTGTACCGTATATTCATTCTTCTTGTTTCAAAAACATTTTACTTTGTGGAATCTGGGTTCATCTTTGGCATTTTAGCACAGGGGGGCTTTTGGGGAGTAAGCCACATTTACATCTGGCTTCAAAGCATGAGAAGATAGCCTATCATGATTACTATGTATGCTTGGTATGGCTTAATAGCTTGAGTGATGGGCTTGGGATGCTAGAATGGTGGGCTTGGGATCCTCGGGGATCCTCGAGTGCTGAGTTCAAATCCTGTTTGGATGTTGAATTAATACCAGGTGTGGTTGACTCAGCCTGTCATCCTTCTGAGGTCAGCAAAATGAGTACCGGCTTGTTGGTATCCTGTCTTGGAGTGGTAACCTGTCCAGGATTGTGCCGAATAGCCCAGGAGACTGCTTAGGCAGCACCAATGCTCTGCGCGGAGTATGGTCCTGATGGATGGTTGGATTACTTTAGCGGGGACACACATGCTGAGGCCTGCTATGTGGAAAAAGGTAAACATTTCCATCTTCACAATATGACCTTGAAAATAACTTTTCTAATTTGGACCATTACAATAACTAGTACACCCACTCCCAATGGGAGCGGCAGGAAGGGTCGTGTTATTATCTTCTCTCGGGTTTATAGATTACAGTCGATCTAGGCTCGGGTTTGATAGTCTGTGAGTGTGTGATCAGCAGAGAATGCCTCAAGAACATCGGGCTTCCTCCCTTTCAGCTTCTTGTTGAACGGCAGTAGTGATTGTTCAAAAAGGTGATCATATGTGTTTGTGGTTTATAATTTTTTTTTTTTACTTCTGCCAGAGGTGCCCCACGAAACATGACGATAAACTATATTTATACACGTAAACATGGCATTGTCCAAGGAGGAAAACTCACTTGGGGAAGGGGGCAAATTAAGTTGCTACAACCTCAATTGTGTGACCCTTTACCCACCTGTCAGGTCTGGTCGAGATTGGATAAGTCACGACAGAATGTATCATGGACAGACAGACAGAGACACCAAATTGCATATTTTCGTATGATGATATATTGTGCATATATAGAGATAATTTCCATGTCTTATTTCCATATTACAAAGAAATATAAATAAAATGAATAAAAATTGTGGAATTCCTCTTAAAACAAATAATCAATTCGGATGAATGGCCTGTAGAATGCATCCATTCTACTTAACGAGAATGGGCCATATGTACCATATTCATTTGTTGGTTTATGGCAGTCAGGAAGAATAGTTTTTCACTCAAACTCGTATCGATGTGCTGTATTCAACGCTAAAACAACTGTTAAAGTCCAAACTATTAATTGTGCCTTTCACAAAGTATGTAACCAGGTAAAACAAGTTTACAGATAACTTATAGTGAGATGTCTAAGAACAAGTTACACCAAAGCTCTCTATCCTCCACCTCCTGGGAAATCTTTTCTTTTTTCTTCAACTAACTTGTGGATACATTCTATTCCTTAATTTATTTTCTTTTTCCAGAAATGCTGGAAATCATCAAAAGGATTGCCGGCAAACACGCACCGTATTAAGCTCCTGGAGTCAGTGCGGGCTTTCGGCCTCTCTAATCTGACTGCTAAATCAATACTTGGTTCACAAGAGTAGGGGTTCAAAGTCATAACACTGACTCCACACAATGAACACAAATGCACCAGGGAGAGTGAAATCGATCGCTCTTTACAAAATTTGTTGTTATTTTCAAAAGGGCATTCAGGACTTAGTTGTACGTTCAGGAAACACATGAGTTTGGTGAAGTTACATTTTGTTGCTGTACACATGAAAACCAGGCACAAAATCTGATCTTCTGTCATTGTGATAAAATATTCATGTTTAGAAAATTATATACCTTTCTGAGCCGAAACTTTTAACACACATCAAGTCTGTACTTTCCATTTATATGGCAGCTGGTTTAATAGATTTGTTTACATGTCAAAAGTGAGAAAGCTTATATAATGCCTTGTAACCTTAAGGGGCTGTCACACCTTGACGTTTCAGCCAGCGTATGGCAAGGTATCAAAATGTATGTAAAACGCTGGCATACGCTGAACTATTGATGTTTTTTTTTTAGTTTTGGGTGTATAATAACGTGTTGGACGTATGCAAAACGTATTAGTAACGTACACAGAACGTTTTAATCACATATAGATAACTTATACCAACGAATGCTGAGCGTGTTGTCGGCGTTCACAACCTATGCCCAACGATAGTCTAACTTATGCATAGCGCGTGGCAGCATATCGCCGAGGATCACGTGGCGTAGGCTATTCATAGGCTGCGGCTCGACGATTCAAATCATAACCGCACTAGACATCGAAGTGTGAAGCCGCTGTCACACCTTGACGTTTTAGCCAGCGTATGCCGACGTATGAAAAATTTGCCGAACCAAGCTGGCACACGTCGAATACGTTATGGGAAAGTTTTGTATACATTAAGAGCACGCTGGCATATGTTGTAGTATGCTGGCATACGTCGTAGTACGCTGGCATACGTCGTAGTTCGCCAAGCTGTAAGAGAAATTTTCCATGCTTGAAATTTTTCGACGTATGCCAGCATATGACTCACACGTTCCGCATAACGCTGGCCATAAGTTGTAGGCACGTTACGCGATCGTTGACACACGTCGACACACGTTACTTGTAAGTTACTCATAAGTCGAGACACGTCGAGGTAATGTTTAGTGTACCCGAAACTTATTTCTAACCTATGAGTAACGGTGTTGTAGGCACGTTACGTGATCGTTGACACACGTTACTTGTAAGTTACTCACAAGTCGAAACACATCAAGGTAATGGTTAGTGTCAGTGTTCCAGACTCGCTGGTTTTTTAATTTTTTTTTTCTTCGGTATGACGGTGATGTTAACACTTCAATTTATAGTGCGGTTATAATATAATACAATTAAAAGGCTGCTGCTCAACGATTTAAATCATAACCGCACGAGAAATTGAAGTGTCAACATCACTGTCATACCGAAGGAAAAAAAACAAACAAAAAAAAAACTAGGGAGTCTGGAACACTGACCCTTACCATTACCTTGATGTGTTTCGACTTGTGAGTAACTTACAAGTAACGTGTGTCGACGATCGCGTAACGTGCCTACAACTTATGGCCAGCGTTATGCGGAACATGTGAGTCATACGCTGGCATACGTCGAAAAATTTCAAGCATGGAAAATTTGTCTAACAGCTCGGCGTACTACGACGTATGCCAGCGTACTATGACATTTTAGCCAGCGTACTACGACGTTTGAGCCAGCGTACTACGACGTTTTAGCCAGCGTACTACGACGTATGCCAGCGTACTCTTAACGTATACAAAACTTACCCATACGTAGTCGACGTGTGCCAGCGTTTTTGATAAATTTTGCATACATCGGCATACGCTGGCTAAATCGTCAAGGTGTGACAGGGCCTTTATTTTGGATCCTTAATTTCTTGAAAACTGCCTTTTTGCTCTCTTCTATATTCAGCTGCTTTTAAGTAAGTTAATAATCAACAACTATCAACCAAATGCAGTGGCATAATCATGAGAGCATCAACTCTGAGTCTGGGAGCTTGGCGGTTTGATTCTGACTGTCAGGGATACACGCACTTTTGGTGTTACCTTTCCTTCATTGCAAGTACAGTATGTTATTTGTGGTGCCGAACACAGCGTATTCTCTAATGACTGCAATCCAAGCTTTGAGCTTCACGAGTCTGAACGAACGTACCTGTCGGCTACCACTCAAATGGATCTTTGTAAGTTGGTGTCTGTGACTTCTGAGTAGCATTGCAGTGATCACATCAACAGCGTAACGTTTTTGAAACTTGTATTTCAAATAAACAGACACAAAATCAAATGAGGAAGTTCACCATTACATACATTGTTTCACTCTGATTTCCGCATTGAGTTGTTTCCACCACCCATTGTCCCAGTCCTGCCAGCACAATTCACACGTGTTCACCTAGCCCACCAGGGCTGTTGAACCATCGAGTCTTGTTGCGATGTTCTCTCTCGTTTGATGGCCAATCCAGGATGATCGAAGAGTTCAAAGGAATTATTTCCCGATGCACAATCTTAATGAGTTTTAATCAACATGATTATAATTGCCTCGACATGTTAACAACCACTCTGGACATTAACACCTCGTTCACGCATCAGAGTTGAAATTGAGCACGTGGACAAACGATGCACATGTCTTGTCACATGTCACCCGTCTCTCTACACCTCCCTCTCACGAGTTAATATAGTAGCACAGAACAATCCCGTGCCCTCCAGCGAATGCAATTTTTATCCATCCTGGAAGTTTCATCTGAGAACGTTCCAGCACCTTCACGAATCTTACCAGGCAGTTTACAGCACAATGCCACCATCTATAGTCAAAATTAGCTCATTACATCAAGCAGTTTATATTACAATTTACCCATGTGTGCTAAACGAAGCTTATAACATGTAACTGTCAATTTTAATCGTTCATTTACAGGCATTTACTAATGCTTACAAATACCACAACATCGAGCTTCGAACTGACGCTGACCCTGGCTGAGTCATACCAAAGACTTCAAAAAATTGGAAGAAGTTGTTTCCTCACATGATGCTCAGCATTTAGAAGATAGAGTGTGGATAAACCCCATGGGTGGGAATCCCATGTGGAGGGGGTGGGGGGGAGGGGGTGTTTTCTCCTAAATTGCCTCGCTGATTTCCGGTAACCAGTGCCGGTGACCTTGGAGGAAGTGAAGTGACGTCACTTCTCCATCTTCTCATAATAAAGCTATGTTTAACATTAGATGACAAAAGTTCAAATAGAAAAAAAGTAATGGCTCGGACAAACAGACAGACAGACAGACAGACATGAGTGCAAAATCCTATCTTCTGCGCTAATGAAAAAATTCCTTCTGCACCATCACAAGAGAGTTCAAGTTCCAATCGGGTTCATCATAATGATTCTTTCAGCACAAAAAGATCATACCTGTTTGCAAATACTTTGCTGTGGTTAAAGACCTGAACCTCAAGGACATCGTGGACTTGAAGAGCATCAGTGATGTTCCATTGGAAGATCTGGTGGGAAAGATTAGGGAGCAAGTAAAAAAACACACATTTTTAATTACTGGAACTATCAAGTGTGTGCGTGTGTGTGTGTGGTGTTCACGATTAAACAGAAAGCAAAATTTTAAAAAAAGGACATACCATACTGTATTACGGGATCTTGTTCATCACAGCAAGGAATTAAAAGACAATTGCTAATAATATACAAAAACATTCACGCAGAAAAAAAACAAGCAAAAATCAATTCAACTAAGATGTTCTTGCATTAAAAAGTTTGAAACGGTAATGTCTGCATAAAACAGGAACTTTGATGCAGGAGGAGGCCATTTGGCACGTTATGCCTGCGCTACAGCAACACTAGATCCAACTGGAGTTCATAGAACACCTTACCCCACAGTCTTGAGATAGAGGGCATGGGAAGGGGATCACTTTTAAACTCTTGCTTTGCGTTTCCGAGCACGATCTATATTTCCTACGAGATGTCATTTTGTCTGAACACAAGGCGCCAACTGGATAGGTCTAGATGGCGTAATATGGCGTCGTATTTTGCTGAAGTACAGTTCTGCAAAACTGGAGGTTTTTGGAAGTGACACCAAAGCAATTAGTGTTCTACAGTGATCAAGCATACAATTAAATTGAAATAAAATCATGCTTTTAGAAGTTGTAGAAAGAAAAAAAAAGTCTGGAAGTTTACCGCAGTTGATGCATCGTCTTCTTTGGAATGATTTTCAATTCTGTTTGACTGCTAGACCAGTAGACAGACTAAATTTTTTTTATATCTCACTCTGTGCGTATGTACGTGATAGGTACAACATTCCGTACGATTTGCCGAATTCAGAGCCAAAGTAGTGCTGAACTGCAGGTTCATATTCCGATTCATGTTCAGATTTGTGTTCTACATTGTTTAAAATATGACAATAAACATTGAAATTAAGTAGTTCCTTGATCTTCGACTATCTATAGACAAACAGAGTGAACCAATTTCCAAAACCTGCTTTGCACTTCACACACAAGGACATGGGCCCATCAAGCTAACAACTTGTCTTCATTGATGGGGGGATGAAGGAAGTGGGGGAAGGAGGAGTGGTGTTTAGAAAAACGTGGCAGGCTCGGAGACATCACCACGGCATTTAAGGATAATTAAAAACCATATATTTTGTAGTTTTTCTTTTTTTTTTCTTTTGTGGGATGGCAAAGGCAGTTTTACAGTGAGGAATGTTCAAATACTAACCACACATTATCTTTTGATGACTCTCGCAGACATCACAATCGCTGCAGATACTGTATGTAGCAGCATCATTTTGCCTTTCATGTGGTAAAATTTACAAATATGCTTGATCTCGGGTTGATCTCAGGTTTTCGGTACCGGGTGCACCAGGAAGTGATGAGTGGGGATTTGAGAAGGAAGGTGGGTGAAATAAAGGATTGACAGGGATGCCGAATGCCTCGGACATCTTTTCCTTCCATGCTAAATTGATGACTCCAACATGATACAAATGGACAGACAAGGAGTTACAAACGACCAACCATTCGCTGGGAACAACCAAGCAGACGCGTCTTTCCTGGCGGGTCGCTCAGCCAGCTTCATCCGTGGCAATGGTTTGGTTCAAACTTCCACCATTCTGGCCTAAGGACCCACAGCTGGTATGCCTGGTGTTGGCTTAATGGTTAGGGTGGTGGGCTTGGGATCTGAGGGTCCTGAGTTGAAACCCTGCTCAGCTGTTGAATTAATACCAGGTGGGGTTAACTCGACCTGTCATCCTTCCGAGGTCGGCAAAGTGAGTGCCAGCATGCTGGTATCCTGTGTTGGAGTGGCGACCCTTCCAGGATTGTGCCCAATAGCCAAGGAGACTGCTTAAGCAGCACCCACGCTCTGCACAGAGTATGGTCCCAATGGATGGATGGACCAACAGCTGTGGTTTGCACAAGTTGAAGTGTATTTCAACACCTGGAGCATATCCACTGAATCGACGTGGTTCCATCGACATCGTTGGATCCTTATCATCAGAATATGCGACGGAGGTGAGAGATATTTTCCGACAACCTCCAACGAACGCTCCGTACACGACTTTTAAGGCTATGCTCATAAAGCACACGATGCCCTCTGATCACTGCCACTTTCAACAACTCCTTACAATCGAGTATTTAGGTGATCGAAGACTCATGCAGCAACTGCGTCATATGCAGCAGCTTCTCGGTGACTGACATGCCACCTTCGACCAGTCACTCCTTCGTGAGTTGTTTTTGCAATCTTTACTACGCCACATCCACATGATATTTGCAGCTAACGCAGAGATGTCACGGCCCACCATTGTGGAGCTGACTGATCATCTTCATTGACACCATTACACCGACTGGAGCTAATGTGTCACCTCCACCACAGCACATTGCACAGCTACAATCTGAAATGGCAGACATTAAGAAGCTCATCCTAGAGTTACATGCTGTGTACCACCAGTCGTGTTCATCTTTGTGTACCCCTTGTAAGAAAGATGAGAAATGCCGGACCTCGAGCTAACGTTCACCTTCACCTTCCATGAACATTCCAGATAGGTGGTGATACCACGTGATATTCGGTGTGCTCATGCTCATGATTGCAGGGTGCCATGCTCATACCGGCTGGAGGGCAACGATGAGGCCCACAACTAATGGTGACGAGTTCACCTGGGCCATACGTTAGTTGACTTCTCTTCCTTGGGAATCACAATAGCGGGTTTCGTTTTCTTGTGGATACAGTGAGCATTGTGCCAACACATTCTGCTGCATGGAAAAAAAAAAGAATTACACAAATATTCATTGCACGGATGTGACGTTGTAGTACACCGCGAAATGAGTACCAGTTATCGTAAAAAATCATACTTACTAATGTTGACCCAGTCCGCTGTAAACGATGTTATCCGTGTAGTAGAAGCCATCTTTGAGGGGCTTTTGAAGCAAATCACGGTGCAGGTCGCTGTTCCATGAGAGATTTCATTGACGGTCTCGTAGATATAGATTTGCGAAAACTTCGGTGATTTACCGTCCTCGGGGAAAAAAAATGTCCGATTCTATGATAAACACTGCCGTGGATTGTGGAGGTGTCTGGGCCCCTTGGAGGTAACACATCTTCCTGTACACAGAATGACGCGAACGCGAAACTCGAGTTGATTTCCCGAATGTTGGATCGAAAACCCCTTACTTCAGGTGTGCAGTCAGTGAGGTGTTCCAAGAGGGGAGGTGGTTCACTGAGGTTGGGAAGAACAATTTTTCCTTGCAAACTGCAGGTGGAAAATTTATCGATCACCCTGAGGAAACCGGAATGTAGTTCAGTTCATCTTTCCAAATGTTCGCGCCACAGGAAGAGCACATCGTGTCCATCTTACCAATGATGCGTATGGGGGGAAATGGTCTCTCATTGGAGTCTTGCAATTCACCGAGAGTGTGTGGCGACATATTATTTTGAGAGCTGCGCTTCCTATTCCGTGCTGCTATTACAAACACGTGTCTGCATTTTCACGTTTCGGCATCTTGAGGGTTACAGAATGTTCACTACAGTCTGGAAGGAGTGGAGGAAATAAACAGGGCCTCACTTTATGAACGTGGTTGGAAATGTCGGCACGCCATTGGCCGAGTGGTTGCACGCACTACATCTCGCTACGCCATTGGCTGAACGGTTGCAACGCACTACATCTCGCTACGCCATTGGCTGAACGGTTGCACGCACTACATCTCGCTACGCCATTGGCTGAGCGGTTGCACGCACTCCATCTCGTCATGCTATTGGCCGATTGGTTGCACGCACTCCATCTCGCCATGCCATTGGCTGAGCGGTTGCACGCACTTCATCTCGCCACACTATTGGCCGAGCGGTTGCACGCACTCAATCTCGCCATGCTATTGGCTGAGCGGTTGCACGCACTCAATCTCGCCATGCTATTGGCTGAGCGGTTGCACGCACTCAATCTCGCCACGCTATTGGCCGAGCGGTTGCACGCACTCAATCTTGCCACGCTATTGGCCGAGCGGTTGCATGCAAAACATCTTGCCACGCGCTGCGTCCGGTGTTCGTATGATGGGGAATTGTAGGCTGTTTCAAGTTTGGGACCCATCACAGCAATTTTGGACCCTTTTGTCACGGAACTCCAATAATAATGGATCCGTTCCAAAAGGGGACATTTCGAATCCGAAGCAATAATGGACATTTGTGCCAAAGCTCAGACTCATCCCTCCGCCACGTGTCTCGGAAACAGGAGCAGTTTGTTAATTTCATAGTCTAGATTATAGAAGATAGATTGAAGATATATATATATATATATATATATATATATATATATATATATATATATATATATATATATATATATATATATATATATATATATATATATCTCCTCCTTTAAGGCCAATTATTCGTGCATGGTACCATTGGTGGTAGAACATGAGAAAGGTTTGTTAGGCCAAGAAACCCGATTCCTGTGTTGAGGCGATGGACGAAGGTAATGTTTTCAGCCGTCTGTCTGTCTGTTTGTTTGTTTGTTTGTTTGTGTGCAGGATATTTCAAAAGGTTATGGACGGATTCGGATGAAGTTTGGTGGGCAGGTTAGGTTGTAACAAGTACGAATTGATTCGATTTTGGTGAAGATACGGATCCAGATCCGGATGGAGATGTGCACTCTGCTGAGTTTACTTCGAGTTAGAAATGTTTTTAAATTACTGATTAAAGCCAACAAAACAAAAGCTCGCCTGCTCTTATTTGTTGGTGAAATATATCTGGTGAACGCACATTTCACTCGGACGCCCCTGTATTGTAGAGCAGGAAATGGCCAAGGTGCTGGCACACAATGCAAACTTTCTTTTGTTTTTTTTCTTCAAAATTAACAATAGGATTTTTAATGTACACAAGCAAACACCAGCTGATGGAAATCCAGATCAACATGACCTCTGAAGGATAGCAAATATTCATCTTAGCAAACTAAGATTACAGCGAAGTACCAGAGTGACATGTCATCATTTAGCAGGAAATAAACCCCAACAACAAACAGCTCAATGGACAGTCCTCCACCTCTCATCAATTCTTGTCAGTCCAATGATCGAATGAGACAGAGTAGTTGTTCTAAAACATGTTTCAGAAGCTTTATTGGACCCAGACCAACAGACTCACAAAATGAACAGACAATCAAGACTCACTGTAGTGAAAACGGTGATTGTCCTGCGATGCTATCCATTGTGGCACTTTACACGCACAATTGATTTTGATTATCATGATGATGAAAGCGATAAAAGGAATGTTTCTCCACACCTCGAGGAACATTTCTCGTGCTAGCTATATAGACACAGCGACATGGAGTGCTCACCGCGGGGAGGCTCCAGACCCGCAGGCACGTCCTGGTACAGGTTGGTGTCAAACCAGCCCCCCCACCCCCTCGATGAGAACATCACCTGGAAAACTTGCACTTTTATGGAGCAACCAGTCCAGCTGCACAAGCCAGCCCTCATCAGCTATGCTACGTGGTGTGCTACAAGCGGAACACAAAGAGCTCCATTCCCACAGTTAATCAGCCCAGAGACCTGAATTATTCAACCAGACCCATTGGTCAGACCTTTTGAATTATACAGGTCTGAAAATCTGAAACCAGGCAGTATTTCAGGTGCAGGTAGAGGAGACGAAGGTATACCATTATGGAATGTATTGTCCAAATATGTTTATCATAATGGGGCAACAACCTTCACACAAATATTATGAATGTCATATCTATGATCACTTCCACCAGAATAAAAAACACAATGAAAAGCAATGGTTTCCAGTTCAACCAGTTTATGTCCATGTAGATTCAAAGCTAATCAAGGGCTGTACTGGTAATGGATAAATCAAGGTGCAAAATCGTAATCAATTCCATCCGAATAGAGAGGACATGAAGCTCGATGTTTCATATATTTCCATTTGCTTTTGGATAAAATGTCACGTTCCACTCATTTCCCAAATTCCTGTCTTGGGGAAGTCGAATTAAAGTTTTATTTCGTGATCATCTTCACTCTGAAGCCTCGACCAGTCGATCATTCTAAACCGACAAACTGAGAACTGACAGTACCTGCGTAGGGTAGTGCGATACAAATTTGTGAGGTTCGATTCCACCTGCAGTGCTGCTCCAAACACCACCTGGGTTTTTGGAGGATGCTCTGCTCCTTCCCCACTGGGCTCCAAGCGGAACTGACAAAAATCAAGCTCGATCAAACCATCGCAGTTACAAGTGCGACTCCAAAAACTGACCATTTTAAAATCCACATAGAGTCTTCATTCCTGTTGGTGACAAATCATAATCATTCCCAGGTTGTCAGTTATGAGTGATAATCTGGGTGAGGCATGAGGTTCAAGGAGCTTGGTGCCATAGAGAAGTGAGAAAGGATGAGGACAAAAGAAGAAAGGTGAGCAGTGAGATAAGACTTGGCAAAGGTAACAAGGTATGGGTTACTGGATGAGTGCATGTGCCCAAGAGGAGCTGGGGAGCTGCTGATCAGGCCAGAAGGGTAAGACACCAATACCATATGTGAGGTGGTCGGACGGAAAAACCACCAACCCCTCAGTGGTGGAGGGACGGGTACTTCATACGGTACGCTGAAGGCTTTTTCTGAGATATTGATTGCCATTGGCCCTTATTGATCAGGTCACTGAATTCAACCAACAATTATTTTTATGGTCAAATTTGTTTTCGTGATTTTGCAAGTATCGTGCTCTGCACGACGACTTTCTTATTTATTTATTTGGGGCTGTCTATTTATTACATCACCAAACTTGATGGAAATGTTGACCCTCCCCTCACCCACTTCCAGTCTGTACACATCACGCAAACACCCCCACCGTCTCCCTTTCTTCGTCCTCATCAAAGTGCACAAAATTTAGAATATAATTATCTCCAGAATTTAATTCCATAATGCTAGTGTAGCCTCCACAGTTGTAAAGCTTAGACTGAAAGAGAAAGCATTAACTCCCAGTCACAGAGCATGAAAGATTGGTTGAGGGGGTCTGGAGGTGTACTCCAGGAGCAAATCTTTTCATGGAAAAAAAATTGAGTGAAATATAAAGACTGAATTGAGTGGTATATATAATTTAGCAACTTCACACACAAATAATTATGTAAATGTGAGAACTGCATCAAATAGTATTAGAAATGGTAACAAGTGGAATGTCAAATGAATGCAAGTAAACAAAAACTGAGCACTTATAGCTTCCCTCTCTCCCCACCCTCCCCTACCGCCGCTTCCCTTACCCTCAATTATCCTTCCCTACCTCCCGCTCCTTTAGCCTTCCATACGCCCCTCCCTTACCCTCCAGTACCTCTCCTACCTCCCCCTCCCTTACACTCCCCGAGCTCCCCCTCCCTTTCTCTCCCTTACCTTCCCTCCCTCCCTCCCTCCCTTACCCTCCCCTTTACCCTTCCCTTTACCCTCCCCTTCCCAAGGCCTCACTCAACCAAACCAACCCGCTACACCAACAATGATCTCCACATGATGGATTTGCATATTTTCACTCCAAATTGTGCATTGAAGTAATTTTGTGGTCTTCGAAAGTGAAGTTTCACGACATCTTCCACCAGACCAAAAGCCTTGCATTCCCTTCCTAATGCAAAAATAAAAAGCTCCTTAGAGATTATGCAGGACTCATTTAGGAACCCTTCCCACCCTCATAATAATTCTGTTATTTATGTGCAAGATGTTCGCATTCGGTTTGAAGCAATATGAGAGAATTTATTGGCTTGTGCCAGCAGTGACCACTATTTTCATTGTGTCTGTGTGTCTGTCTGTCTGTCTGTCTGTTTGTGACTCTCTCCAGAGCATAGCTCCATGACGTTTGATGCAATCTTGATGAAACTTGGACACAAGCGAGATATCATGGTCTCTTTGTGTCTGTCTGTCTGTCTGTCTGTCTGTCTGTCTGTCTGTCTGTCTGTTTGTCTGTTTGTGACTCTCTCTAGAGCATAGCTCCGTGACGTTTGATGCGATCTTGATGAAACTTGGACACAAGTGAGATATCATGGTCTCGTTGTGTCTGTCTGTCTGTCTGTCTGTCTGTCTGTCTGTCTGTCTGTTTGTCTGTTTGTGACTCTCTCTCCAGAGCATAGCTCCGTGACATTTGATGCGATCTTGATGAAACTTGGACACAAGCGAGATATGGTCTGGTTGCGTCTTTTTGTATGATTGGCGTCCCACGCCCCTTGTAGGTGGAGTCACGCCCAGTTAAACTTTTTTCTCGATTTTTTTCTTGCAATTTCATTTCCTAGAAGCTGTGCGTAATGTCCATAAGTACAACATATCAAAAAATCTGATTTTATTTGGTCAATTTTGATGGAAGAGACAGGTTTTTACGGTAGGGCTTCCTCAAAAGCTTCCACTAACTCAATTGTACCTATCGTGGCATTGTTCAATAATGCCTGCGAACCATCGTCACCTCCCGGCTAGTATATATATATATATATATATATATATATATATATATATATATATATATATATATATATATATATATATATATATATATATATATATATATATACACATATATGATATGTGTTGCATCAATCAACAAGGGTGTTTAAACTGTCTTGGCATGGCAGACGATGGAAGCTCGAATGCTTTTGCATGCAACAGACCAATCACTATCCCACATGTAAAGTGAAAAGCAGGGTTAAGCAATTGGTTCACTCTGTCTTTCTGAGAGATGTCAGTCGATGATGGAGGAACTACTTCATTTCGATTGAATGTTATATTTTGAATGCTGTAGAACACGAATTGGACCATGAATCGGAACACCAACCTGCAGTTTCGCAGAACTTCAGCTCTAAATTTCGAAAATTCTACGGAATCTCGTCCCGAGTATGCACACAGAGGAGTGAGGTAATTGCTTTAGTCTGTCTGCCTGTCTGGCAGTCAAACAAAATTGAAAATCATTCCAAACAGGATAACTATTGTTTATAGGGACGTTAAAAAGGACACAAACAACGGGCATGAATAATATAATTAACACAAAGTGTTTAAGGTGGTGTAAAAGACAGTGCGTCAACAGAGGTAAACTTCCGAACGAATGTTCTATTTTTTTTTTTCGACAGCCTTTAAAACGTGTGTATTATTTAAATTTAATCATATGATTGAACAACATAGAACACAAGTCATCTTGTTTGCGCTTCTCAAAACGCCCAGTTTGGCAGTATTAGCCGAAATTTTACGCCGTCTCGAACCAATTGAATTTGCCACACGTTCTGAAGGCAGAGTTGGCAGAAAGTTCAGCTCTGGACCAGTGTGACCACTCCTCATTTTCATAATTTCCAAGGTGAGCCAATGAAAAAAGCCAAGAATTCACAAGGTTTCAGAAAAGCGATGAGAAAAGAAAACCGATACACCAAGAAAACCTATTGAAAACCAAGACGCCAAGGTGAACAACAACACTGCTCTGGACCGTTCTGTTTGATCCCTCGGCTACGTATGGTTGCCATCTCGCCTCTCATTCAAAAGTTCAGGTCCAAAGCTAATACATGTATATCGTTCTCAGAATCACAAAGCAAGAGTTGAAAAGAACCTTCCCATGTCCTTTTTATCAAGATTGCGCGGGGTAAGGTGTCCTCTGATCTCTCCGGTTGTCGATTGGCAAACGATTCCATTCACATCACATCTTATAACATACACATTGCAACAGCGAATTTAAACTTTCCAGCAAAGGTTATCAGTAGAGAGAGCCGATCTATAAAATATTAAATTTGATGCGTAATCAGTCGTTTACTTTGCGCAGTTGCTGGCTAAGAGGAGACCTGCTTTCTTAATACATTATCAATAAAGGCTGCACAATTGTGATTACAAAACGAAACAGCTGACAATATCAATTTTGCACTGTGATAAACTCAATTAGCCGAGCCTTCTCATGGGAAGCTGAGTGCTAGGTTTTTGGTAAAGGTTGAGAGTTACCCGCCTTGGCAAGAACTACAGCGATAAGCACAAAGATCCTGCTGGCGTTGCACCGTTTTAATGGAACTCCAACAAAGCTTGCTTTGGCGTGACTGCAATACATGTATGGACAAACAAATAATAAAAAGAGAAGCATGCTCCAACGAGGAATGTGATGATAAATCAAATAAGTTTGCTGTTTCAACGGATTGTGCGCCGTAGTCCTTCACGTAATGTGAACTTCCTGAACAAATAAATGTGCATTGGCATATCATGCTACACATGCGAGGTCAGAACATCAATAATTACTAATGGTTCATCATGATCTTAAGGCCATGTCCATTAGTTTGGGGTCGGCGGCATGTCACTGGCCTAAGACTTATCATGACTGGCACTGGCTTACCACCTGACCAGTGACTAGACCTGGAATTTGTTCAGGGTGCTGACAATCATCCACTCTTTACAAAAGACAAAGTGGGGGTCTTGAAATGTCCCACCAGCAAGCAATGCTGGCAGACTAGTCCACAGCTTAGCATCCATCCACAGGATGGCACACTTTGTCATGCAACTCCCTGCCTGAGAAGCACCAATGTGACAGTTTATAGTCAGGGTCGGAATTGAACCCAGACTAGATGAGTCTGAGTCAAAGGTAAAGGTTTGCACTAACTCAAACCTCTACACTATTGAAGGTAAGCACACTACATCTACGCTGTTCTGCCAATCCTTATTAGTTCCATTTTGTCAGCAATATTTGCTTCAGAGGTCATCTATAAATTATATACTCAAACGGTATAGTTTGGGGTTTGGCTAAGTTGAAAAAGAATTAATTAAATCAAGAAAAGGTAGAGAAGGGAAAAATTATGAGAGGGAGAGAAAGGAGGTTAGGGATATGTTAGTGGAGAGAGAAGGGAAACAAGTGATGGAGATGAGAGGAGTAACGTAAGGGAAGGGAAGATCTATGAACAGAGCATCGTGGTGGTGGTGGTGGTGGTAATCGGAGGAGTGGTCAAAGATTCTGCCATATTTGTATAAGTAATAAATTTCCTCTTAAAAAAAAAAAATCTGATGATCTGAAAATGTATCTGGTTTTCATGAAGCATATATTCTGTATTATGATTAATCCTCTATAATTGCATTTTGCATGTCTTCTCGAAAAGCATTGTCGTCGAGGCATCTGCGTGCCACTCATGATGTATATCTGATTCATATAAAACTTTCAATGAAAAGTAAAGTCCACAAACGAAACCTCACCTCATCAAAGTTTGCCTCACTTTCACAGTTCTCAAGCACAGCAGTACTGAAGGAAATTCCTGCAAAATATGGAGAGGAGGAATGGGTGGAACAGGAGGAAAGGATGGGGGGGGATGGGTGTTAGGGTCATGCGGTAAAAGGATATCAAGTGGAATTATTGACAGGAAATACATAAGCCTTACACAGAGCAGCAGAGCTTCGACCTTGAAGAACTAGAGAGTTCATGGAACACCTTACTCCATCAATCTTGATAAACAAGGACATGGGTGGGGTCATTTGATTGGTCGTGAGGATGTAAAATGCCGTAATATTTTGTCCAAGTACTGCACAGTATTGCTAAACGGAAGGTTTTTGGAAGTGCCAAAAAGACGATTTGTGTTCTCCAGTTTGTGTACATGTGTATAATTCAATTGAAATACAATAAAGATTTTAAAGGTTGTAGACATTTTTTTTTGGAAGTTTTCCACTATTGATACAGCGTCTTATGCACCACCTTATTTATTTAACACATTACATTAGTTCTTCACGCCTGTTGTTTGTGTCCTTTATGACATCTTTAAAAAGAGTAAGTTTCCTGTTTGGAATGATTTTTAATTTTATTTGATTGCCAGACAGGTAGAAAAACCAATTTTTTTTTATCTCACTCCTGTGCGCATGTGTGATCGGGACAAATTCAGAGGCAACGTTCTGCTAATCTATGGGTTTGTATCCCAATCTGTGTTCAAAATATAACATTCGATTAAAATTAAGTTGTTCTTCGATCATAAACTGATGTTTGTAGACAGACAGACAGACAGACAGACAGACAGACAGACAGACAGACAAAGTGAGCCAATTGCAGGGGAGGAGTAATTTGAGAAAACCATGGTTAAGATCATAGTGGGGCAACTTAGCTAAATATAGCATAACAATTGTGCATTTTGTGAGGAAAGCACCAAATTTGGCACACGAGTGGCCTGACATATTATGAACAGATTTGGATATTGGGCCATCTCAAATTCAGCCGCTGATGGCTATGGCAGCCATTTTCCACTGCCATCAAAAATTTTGAGATGGCCCAATATACAAATCTGTTCATAATATGTTAGGCTACTAGTGTGCCAAATTTGGTGCTTTCCTCACAAAATGCACAATTGTTATGCTAAGTTGCCCCACTATCAGGAAGGAGGGGAGTGGGATGAGGGTGAGTCAACAATTCTAGCATTGTTGTGTAAGTAATAGGGTCGCTCTATGCTCTATGGTGAGCGTTATATTTTCTCAATAAGGTTATACCTGCTCTGGAAACATGACTTTTAAATCTTCAGGTATCTAGTTCATACCTGTATGAATGAAATTATATTTCACAACTAGTCAGAAATACAATCATATCAGAAATAAAAACAATGATAATATAATCTGTTTATGAACAAAAAAAGCAAACAACAACTCGATGTGAATATGTTTCTTATGTGATGACTTTAGAATTAACTAGGTTTGTTAGCTTTCTGACTCACTTACGTTCAAATATTTAAGCTCGCTTCTTAATCTTATTCAAACTTTCTAAGTGGTGTTTCTGCCATTCCTCTTCCTGCAAGAGGCACTTTTGGTAACTTGCTGACTTTCTACACAATTATTTTTCCACACTCAAGCATTCACAAGTTCCTCATTATAGGAAGTTCCTTCCCTTTGCAAACCCAACAACCAAACTGGGCTACAATGAACTTTTGCTCATACTCCAAATGGTCTTTTCCTTCTCCCTCTACTGATATGAATGAGAGTGACAGTGCCTATAGAAAGTCTACACCCTTTTACAAATTTTTCACCTTTTGTTGCCTTATTGCCTGGAATTCAATCGCATTACATCAGACTTTTCACACCTTTATTCATACATCATGACTGTGTTTGCTTCATGGTTAGATTTTCCATTGGATTTTGGTTACGACCCTGACTGGGCCACTCAAGGACATTTATCTTTTGTTCCTTAGCCATTCAGTGTAGCTTTTGATGTTTGTTTCAGTTTGTTGTCGTGCTGAAACGTGAACATCCATCACAATTTCAGCTTTCTTGTAGAGGGAAGCAGGTTTTCCTCTCGGATTTTTCTGTATTTTGCTCCATTCATTTTCCCTTCTATACTGACAAGTGCCACAGTCCCTGCTGATGAGAAACATTCCCATAACATGATGCTGCCATCGCCATGCTTCACAGTCAGGATGGTGTTCTTTTGGTGATGTACTGTGTTGGGTTTGCACCAAATGTAACGTTTTGCATTTAGGCCCAAAAGTTCCATCTTGCTTTCATCAGACCACAAAACTTTTTGCCACATGGCTTCAGAATATCCAGAGATGTTTTTTTGCATACCTCAAATGGGACTCAAGGTGGGCTTTTTTGAGTAATGGCTTCCTTCTTGCTACCCTACCATGCAAGCCAGACTTGTGGAGTGCTTGGCATATTGTTGTCACATGTACACAGTGACCAGTGTTTGCCATAAAGGCCTGCAGCTCAGTCAAAGTTGCCATTGGCCTCTTGGTGGCCTCTCTGATCAGTCTCCTCCTTGCTTGGTCATCCATTTTGGTGGGATGGCCTGATCTAGGCAGGGTCTTGGTGGTACCATACACCTTCCACTTCTTAATGATTGGCTTGACTGTGCTCCAACGGATATTTAAGGTGTTTGAAACATTTTTATACCCCTCCCCTGAATCTGTGCATTTCCACAACTTTACCTGGAGATCTTTTGAAAGCTCTGTGGTTTACGTAGTTGAGTCTTTGCTGTGAAATGCACTACTCAGCAGAGGAAACCTGCAGGAACAGCTGATTTTATTCAGAAATAATCAGAATCACTACAATTTAACACAGGTGGAGGCCAATGAACTTGCAGGGGGATTTTGAGGGTGATTATTACACCTGAGCTAATTTACAATTGCTATTATAAGCACGGTGAACACTTATCCAACCAAGATATTCTAGTTTTGTATTTTTTATTAATTTTCTGAAATTTGTCGAATTTGTTTTTCACTTGGAAGTTGTGGGTTACAATGTGCAAATAAAGGTGGACAAGTCTGATTTAATGCAATTTAATTCCAGGCTATGAGGCACCAGAAAGTGAAAATTTTGAAAAAGTGGGTGGAGCATTTCTACAGGCACTGTAAGTGTATATTGTTACGGCCCGTGGTTCGATGCCCGCCATGAGGGGAGGCTGTCAAGTTTCTCTCGAACACCCGGTCCTGAGGCCGCCGACCACAGATAACTCCGCAGTCTAACAGGCTGCAGTTCTTACACAGCCTGAGCCGCTTGACTTCAACTACCGACCTAGCAAGGCGATGCTTCAATGTTTCCACAATACCTTTCCATTGGCATGGCAACCTCGCTAGAGGCCACACCCTCATTGTCACACCTGGTGATGTTCTGCCGAGTGGAACAGATAGGTGCAGCACCGGCTAACAGCACAAATCAGGTGGGTTACAACTTCTCGTCTAACTATATTTGTACACTGTGTTGGACCAATGAAGGAAAGGACAACCGAGAAAGATTGGAAGTAACAACAAATTATTTATTTACACACACAAGCAATCATTTAAAAGCGAGTACTGACAGGCAAGAAAGCAAAAGGTGCATCAGAGCAGATTTGACTCACACATATTCTCTCTTATACAATCTTATTTACACAAAAGACATGGCCATCATTCAATGAGGGGAGAAGAAGAAAACAAGAACTTGAGAAGAAAAGAAAAGAAAAGTTTGGAGAAAAGAAAGGTGGGGTCGATTCTTTTCTCCCTCACTTCACACAGCCCAATGTGGCTGCATCAGTACGCGAGAGAATGGGGGTGAAAGGATGGGGAAGATGAGCAGTGGAATGGCGATGCAATGGGATGTGCAGCCGCATCTCTGAGGTGTCCAGACCCAGAAGGCAAGTCCACGCCGGTGTGCAAGATATGCGACGGCAAGAAGCTCACTCCATTTCTGCTGGGCCCCAGTGTCCAGCAGCTCCCCATGAACCAACCGTATTCTGGGCCTTCCACACTACCCTCCTCTGCACCACAGGCCACCCCCCTCTCTTCACACACTCTGCACACACTTCTGCCTCCCCACTGGATAAGCGTTTTGGCATTCACGAGATTCAGCTCCTCAGAGCTTCTTCTTCCTCTCCTCCGCACTGAGCTTTCTGCTCCCATCAGGACAAAGACACGCTCTGAGGAAACTCTGTCCCGTCTCTTACTCTCCTGTCTCCTCTTCTTCTTCATATAGCTTTCTCTGTCTCGGTTCATGCGAGCCTCCACCTCCTTGGTCCAAAATGCAGAAAATGCCACTGTTTCTGAGGGAACCATCACGAGCACCCCCAGCCCTCCCCTCACGTGTGAAGGATGTGCAAAGTGCCCCCAGTCCCTCCCTCGCGCGCAAACTTTCTCTGTAGAGCCCTGCACTGCACCACGTGAGAGGCGCTGTCCCTCAGGCCACGAATATCAAGCGTTGTGCTTTGCGCCATGAACGTGTGAAATAAGATAATGCGTGACAGCATTGCAATGGAGAGGGATGCAGATGGACCAAATGTGCCCAATTAAATAACACGCAAATGGAGTAAAACAGAGAGGGATGCAGCCAGACCGAGGGATGAAGGGGCGGCTGCGGGATTGAAGTTAAGACCGATGGTGTAAAGGAGGGATTGTCGAAATGAGGTTTGGTGAAGGGGGTTATTCGTGGATTGAGAAAGGCAGAGGGGGGAACAATGGGGTAAAGGAGGAAAGATTGAAAGTAGCGGGGGGGGGGGGGTGGTGGAGGGGGGAGGGGATAGAAGACATCACACTGCGAAAAGATGAACTAACCTCAACACATGCCACCCGAACAACCCTTAGACAAGGGGAAAAGGGCTATCGACATATCTCCACAAAGACTAATGAAATAAATAATCTTCAGGTCTCCTTTGTGTCCACGTATGCTCTACCCCAGGGTAAGTTTACAAAACCATAACAACATGTACAATGTATATACATATTGGATCCAGGACTTTCTTTAGTGATACTTGAGATTGGTGAATTGTTGATGGGGATATATATATATATATATATATATATATATATATATATATATATATATATATATATATATATATATATATATATATATATATATATATATATACATTCCAAAGCAAATTTAACAATGTACAAGTATCTATTACCTTGCAAGCCAGGAAATGGTCCTGCGACAACCACATGGTGTTCAAGCTATCTTTAATGACGAGTGTATCTGATCAAAAAAATTATTCAAAAACAATCTTCAGCCCTTTTTCATCCGATTCTAGAATATCATCCTCTTCCTTTCGCGTAACAATAAAGATGCTGCGAAAGACAAAGCTGAACGTCTCAATTATGGCTCGTTCAAATCCTGTGAACTATTTTTCAACTTGTCGTTATTCTTGTCACTGTTTCCGAAAGGTGTTCTCTCTTTTATAATTAATTCCTCTGCATGTCGATAACTATAATATGACCTGATGAAAAATGTTGCAGAGTCTTGAAAACCCCCTTCGAATCAGCCAACAATTTCATTTCCTTGCTGATATCGTTGAAGTTATCATCATTATGCCCATCAAAGGAGGTGCTGATTCATCACCCTTAAGACTCCTAATATCCTCTTCATCACCTAATGCTGCCCGACCACGACGACCCTCAATCGGGAGATGAGCCTCTGTCCCACTTGGGACTATTCATTTTAGTTGTGGTCAGCTTCTTATTGTTCACAAGGCATTTGTTCACAATTAAAATGAATATGCCTCCTCTCTTGAACTGGAGCTTCTGCCTCTAAAACACTGGTCTTTTGGACTCCAAAGGACTGGATCCTCTTCTTCTGTATACAGCACAGGGCTGTGGGGTGGCTTCATTGGCTTAGGGCATGGCTGTGAATAGCTCGCCAACTCTTCGCGAAGCCCACAACAGGATGTTTAACGTCCACCAACTAATGTTGGCAGATGGGATGATGCACTGGATATTGTTGGTATTAACACCATGAGGAAGCTGTAACTTAAGGAAGTACTTCGTCTTTCTATAAAGTGTATGGGGTTGGGGAGTCAGAGGGGCAATATTTGGTTTATATTGTGATCTTTACACATTGACAACTGCTCTGGAAGGAGCATCTTAATCTTCATTTAAATCCTTGCTTCTATTCAATATAGTCTTATCTCTTTGCAGCAATTAGATCATACCCTATCCAAACCCATGATCTTTTCCACACCATCACTCCCACACCCCCTTACCCACCTCTTTCCAAATTTCCATATTTTCCTTCCATATCCATATTGTCAACCGAGCCTGGTGTTGGCGCAGTGGTTCGGGCAGCAGCTTGGGATCCAAAAGGTCCTGAGTTCAAGCCCCGTTGGACCACTGAATTAATACACCAGGGGGTTGACTCAGCCTGTCATCCTTCCGAGGTCGGCGAAATGAGTACCAGTGGACTGGGCAGGTATGCACCCCGGTTAAAATAGGTGTACCATATCCCTGTGTCGTAAGAGGCAACCAGGGTTGCGTCAGGAAGGGCATCCGGCGTAAAACATGTGCCAAATCACTATGCGGATCATACGGATGATCCGCTGTGGCGACCCCGAAAGGGAGCAGCCGAAAGAAGAAGAAGAAGATCCATATTGTCAACCCCATGTGTCCTTCCCTACCCCTCATTCTTCCCCCACAATCCCTTATTTCTCTAAGTATCCCTCTATGTTGTCCCTCAACCCTGCTGTTGGTTCCCCCTCCCCTCTTCTTCTCCTGTTCCTTTTGTTCAGTTACACCCTGATGCAGTCTATGTTCCAGCGCTTCCATGAGCCTCGACTTTGTATCCCCAAAATAAATAAATACACCCACTCCCCCATTCTTTCGCACCTCTTGAATTCCCTTTCAATCATCCTTTTCTCCCGTAACATCAAATCCTAACAAATTTTTGCATCTTACAACAAAAAAATATACACATTTTGGAGTATTATAAAGTATTTCTATATAAAGTCTAAAAAATATTTTAAAACTCACTTCAAGAGGTTCATTCAACAATGAAGCGACGCAACACACTGTTTGAATAGAATGTATGAAGCACAATTCTGGTTCTTATGAATGGTTATTACATGTGAAAAAAAACAACTTTTGTTTCTTACATGTCAGTGATTTAACGCTTTTAAAACAATTATGCAACTTATTGCACTTCTGCCTTACAGTACTCATCAAATAATCAGTCTAAATGCTTGGAATGACAGCGGAACAGTTACCTCTGAAGCTGAGCTTAGCAACACGGTCTCCTTTTCCCTTTAACTCTGACACCTTCATCAGGTGTACCATTAGATCCATGATGCGGTTCCTGCAAAACTTCTCAAGCACTTCTCACTCCACCTGCAAATTTATCTCCTTCGTGGGCCGTGCGCTCGAAGCACTACAGCCACCTGCAAAAGTATGCAAGCCTTTCGCACAGCACCTCCGAAGCTTGATAACAGAAGAGCTGTGCAGGTGAAACTCGAAAGTTTCCCTGTACCTTTTGAATTATTGAACTGGGGTATCTTTTATCCCGCCTGCGAAAGGCTACGCAAGATGTCAGCGTCATCAAGCGAGCCTTTTGTATACGCTCACACCTTTCAATGGATTAGAATAGTGTTTGTATCCTGTTTCCATCAAGAATGTCATCAAAATCGTTTGTGTAAGAAAATACGAGTACAATGTTTTTAAACAGTGATCTAAGACTCATTGATGAGATTGAACACTGACTACACACAGGGAAAGGGCAGTTGGAGACGTCGGTGTACTTTTACCTGAATTACAAGGACATCAGCTGTTTACGAACAAATCAAAACGATGGGGGTTTAACTTGGCATTTCAGCATCACATGATACCTGCCCAGATGGGAATATCAGAATGGCAAACCCAAAATTAAACAAGAAAAAGAGCAATCAGAGATCGCAGACCCTCGTCAGGACTTGTTTTGTGTGGCGTGTTGTGTGCTGTTTGTGTAGTTTTGTGTGGTGTGTTTTGTGTGGCGTGTGTCCCGGTGTGTTACGTAATTAATAAGAGAAGTAATTAGAACTACCACTTTATAACTGCTGGCTGTGATGACCGGGTACCAACATGTCCCACTTTGATGCAACCCCGCTTTGATCAGATACCTGAAATGATCAGACACCTGATCAGACACCTGATCAGACACCCATGACGTTTTTCATTATTATTATTCAGTTGAATTCAGAATGGGGTTAAAATAAATTCAATTCAAATCAAATGGAAGACCAAATAGGTACAGTGCTGCATTGGAGTAATCAGAAGGAACCTGAACAAGAAAAAAAAAATTAAAGATGAAGTCATCAGGATGAACCTGGATAGGATTTGCATTTCAGCTGCTACCACTCTAACTTCAAACCCGTCCAGGCACAACCAAGTGAGCCTTATTCAAAAAAATTAATGAATTAATTTTAAAAAGCCACATCAAAAAATTTAATAGTTCTGGCTGCCAGACCATGTGTCCGATCAATTTTAAATTGAAAACATGTGTCCCCCATCAACACTGGATCACAACTGCGAAGTTTCACTTCGATTAATTAAGCGGTTCTAGAGTAAGCACTATTTTATATTTTTCTTAAATCCAATATGGCTGCCAAAGCATGTCACAAAAATTATTCCTTAAAAAAACTTGTACACGCATGCCTTGGGGAACATTTGTGTGAAGTTTCCCCTTGATCTGTACAGCTGTTCTGGAGATGAAGATTTTTATGTTTCAGAGTAAATCCAAATATGGCTGCCAAACCATGTGACCTATGACATGTAATGTAAAATTTATATATACATATATATACATACATATATATATATATATATATATATATATATATATATATATATATATATATATATATATATATATATACATACATATATATATATATATATATATATATATATATATATATATATATATATATATATATACATACATATATATATATATATATATATATATATATATATATATATATATATATATATATATATATATATATATATATATATATATATATATATATATATATATATATATATATATATATATATATATATATATATATATATATACATATATATATATATATATATATATATATATATATATATATATATATATATATATATATATATATATATATATATATATATATATATATATATATATATATATATATATATATATATATATATATATATATATATATATATATATATATATATATATATATATATATATATATATATATATATATATATATATATATATATATATATATATATATATATATATATATATATATATATATATATATATATATATATATATATATATATATATATATATATATATATATATATATATATATATATATATATATATATATATATATATATATATATATATATATATATATATATATATATATATATATATATATATATATATATATATATATATATATATATATATATATATATATATATATATATATATATATATATATATATATATATATATATATATATATATATATATATATGTATATATATATATATATATATATATATATATATATATATATATATATATATATATATATATATATATATGTATATATATATATATATATATATATATATATATATATATATATATATATATATATATATATATATGTATATATATATATATATATATATATATATATATATATATATATATATATATATATATATATATATATATATATATATATATATATATATATATATATATATATATATATATATATATATATATATATATATATATATATATATATATATATATATATATATATATATATATATATATATATATATATATATATATATATATATATATATATATATATATATATATATATATATATATATATACATACATATATATATATATATATATATATATATATATATATATATATATATATATATATATATATATATATATATATATATATATATATATATATATACATATATATATATATATATATATATATATATATATATATATATATACATATATATATATATATATATATATATATATATATATATATATATATATATATATATATATATATATATATATATATATATATATATATATATATATATATATATATACATATATATATATATATATATATATATATATATATATATATATATATATATATATATATATATATATATATATATATATATATATATATATATATATATATATATATATATATATATATATATATATATATATATATATATATATATATATATATATATATATATATATATATATATATATATATATATATATATATATATATATATATATATATATATATATATATATATATATATATATATATATATATATATATATACATACATATATATATATATATATATATATATATATATATATATATATACATATGTATATATATATATATATATGTATATGTATATATATATATATATATATATATATATATATATATATATATATATATATCTTCTTCCTCTTTCGGCTTGCTCCCGTTAGGGGTCGCCACAGCGGACCAACTGTCTCCATTTCGCTCTATCCTCCACATCTTCCATTGACACTCCAACCACCCGCATGTCCGCCCTCACTGCATCCATGAACCTCTTCTTTGGCCTTCCTCTTCTCCTCCTGCCTGGCGGCTCCATCTTCAACATCCTTCTCCCGATATACTCCGTTTCCCTCCTGTACACATGTCCAAACCATCTCAATCTCGCCTCTCTCACTTTGTTTCCAAACCGTCCTACCTGCGCTGTCCCTCTAATACACTCATTTCTTATCCTATCCATCCTCGTCACTCCCAACGAGAATCGCAGCATCTTTAACTCTGCCACCTCCAGCTCTGCTTCCTGTCTTTTTGTTAGCGCCACCGCCTCCAAACCATATAACATAGCTGGTCTCACTACCGTCTTGTATACTTTCCCCTTCACTCTTGCAGCTACCCTTCTGTCACAAATCACTCCTGCAACTCTTCTCCACCCACTCCATCCTGCCTGCACTCTCTTTTTCACTTCTCTCCCACACTCTCCGTTACTTTGGACAGTTGATCCCAAGTATTTAAACCAATCCACCTTCCCCACCTCAACTCCTTGCAACTGCACCATACCACCACCCTCCCTCTCATTTACGCACATGTACTCCGTCTTACTCCTACTGACGAACATTCCCCTTCTCTCCAGTGCGTACCTCCACCTCTCAAGGCTCGATTCAGCCTGCTCCCTACTCTCCCTAACGATCATGATGTCATCTGCGAACATCATGGTCCATGGAGACTCCAGTCTGATCTCGTCCGTCAACCTGTCCATCACCATTGCAAACAGGAAAGGGCTTCGAGTCGATCCTTGGTGCAATTCCACTTTAACCTTAAACCGGTCCGTCATTCCTACCGCACACCTCACCGCTGTCACACTGTCCTCATACATATCCTGCACGATCCTCACATACTTCTCCACCACTCCCGACTTCCTCATACAATGCCACAACTCCTATCTTGGCATCCTATCATAAGCTTTCTCTAAATCCACAAACACACAATGTAACTCTTTCTGGCCTTCCCTATACTTCTCCATCAACATTCTCAAAGCAAACATCGCATCAGTGGTGCTCTTTCCTGGCATAAACCCATATTGCTGCTCACAGATCGTCACCTCTCCTCTCAACCGAGCTTCCACTACTCTTTCCCACAACTTCATGGTGTGGCTTAACAACTTTATCCCTCTGTAATTTCCACAGCTCTGCACATCACCCTTATTCTTGAAAATCGGAACCAGCACACTTAATCTCCACTCCTCCGGCATCCTCTCACTTTCCAAGACTTTATTAAACAATCTGGTTAACAACCCCACTGCCATCTCTCCTAAGCACTTCCATGCCTCCACTGGTATACCATCTGGGCCAACCGCCTTTCCACTTTTCATCCTCTTCATAGCAGTCCTCACTTCATCCTTACTGATCCACCCCACTTCCAGATTCACTATCTCCACCTCTTCCAACCTTCTCTCTCTCTCATTTTCTTCATTCATCAGCTCCTCAAAGTACTCCATCCACCTTCTCAACACACTCTCCTCGCTCGTCAGCACATTCCCATTTGCGTCCTTTATCACCCTAACCTGCAGCACATCCTTCCCAGCTCGGTCCCTCCGTCTTGCCAATCGGTATAAATCCTTTTCCCCTTCTTTTGTATCCAACTTCTCATACAGATCGTCATATGCCTTTTCCTTGGCCTTGGCCACCTCTCTTTTTGCTTTTCGACGCCACTCCTTGTACTCCTGCCGACTTTCTTCATCTCTCTGACTATCCCACTTCTTTTTCGCCAACCCCTTCTTCCTTATACTTTCCTGTACTTCCTCATTCCACCACCAAGTCTCCTTATCTTCCTTCCTCTGTCCAGATGTCACACCAAGTACCTTCCTAGCTATCTCCCTCACAACTTCTGCTGTCGTTGCCCAATCATCCCACCCATCTTTACCACCATCCAACGCCTGTCTCACCTCCTCCCTAAATTTCACGCAACAGTCTTCCTCCTTCAGCTTCCACCATCTGGTCCTTGGTTCAGCCCTCACTCTCTTCCTCAACCTCACCTCTAAAGTCATCCTACAGACCACCAATCGATGCTGTCGAGCTACACTCTCCCCTGCCACAACCTTACAGTCACTAATCTCTTTCAGGTTGCATCTCCTACTTAAGATGTAATCCACCTGTGTGCACTTTCCTCCACTCTTGTATGTCACCCTGTGTTCCTCCTTCTTCTTGAAATACGTATTTACCACTGCCATTTCCATTCTTTTTGCAAACTCTACCACCATTTGCCCTTCCACATTTCTCTTGTTGAGACCGTACCTCCCCATCACCTCCTCATCCTCTTTATTCCCTTCCCCAACATGTCCATTGAAATCTGCTCCAATCACCACTCTTTCATCCTTGGATACACTCTCCACCACTTCATCTAACTCACTCCAGAAATCTTCTTTATATTCCATCTCACACCCCATATGTGGGGCATATGCACTGATGACATTCATCATCACCCCTTCAATTTCCAACTTCACACTCATCACTCGGTCAGACACTCTCCTCACCTCCAATACCCTCTTGACATGATCTTCCTTCAGGATTATCCCGACACCATTTCTCCTCCCATCCACACCATGGTAGAACAGTTTGAAACAACCTCCAATGCTCCTCGCCTTACTCCCCATCCACTTGGTGTCTTGTACACACAGTATGTCCACCTTTCTTCTCTCCATCATATCAGCCAACTCTCGCCCTTTGCCAGTCATCGTCCCAACATTCAGAGTTCCAACTCTCACCTCCACACTTCTACCCTTCCCCCTCTCCCACTGCCTCCGGACTCGCCTTCCCCGTCTCCTTCTCCTCCTTCGCCCAGCAGTAGCACAATTTCCACTGGTACCCTGCTGACCACCGGTACCGGTGGCGGTCGTTGGTAACCCGGGCCTCGACCAATCCGGTATGGAAATTCGTTTTGTTGTCCGCATAATGATTTGGCATAGGTTTTTACGCCGGATGCCCTTCCTGACGCAACCCTGGTCACCTCTTACGACACACAGGGATATGGTACACCTATTCTAACCGGGGCATACACCGGGCCCAGTACAACTGGTGCTCATTTCGCCGACCTCGGAAGGATGGCAGGCTGAGTCAACCCCCTGGTGTTTTTATATATATATATATATATATATATATATATATATATATATATATATATATATATATATACATACATATATATATATATATATATATATATATACATACATATATATACATATATATATATATATACATACATATATATATATATATATATATATATATATATATATATATATATATATATATATATATATATATATATATATATATATATGTTGTCGGCCATGAGACCCTCCAAGCATGTGGTCTGGTTGTTTGTTCCTGATCTATACTTTTAAAATTCTGAACGTCAGGAAAGGAAGCAGCAGAAAGAAAGAGGATTCGTACCTCCGACTGCCCAGACTCATATCGGACACTGTAAGCCATATTCCACCGAGGCTGCTCAATGAAGCAGAACAGGTTGAAAAGTTTTTGTTTTTTTTCAGTTTATTTTTCCACCTGTGAGAGTGTTTTTTTTTATTTTTGTGCTAAACACCGACTTCATAGTTCCAGTTTTGTGGTTTTCAAATCGTCTTTCAACCCCAAACCAAATGGCATTCCTTTTGAATACCATAGGAAAGAGACTGCGCACACCGTTAGGAGTTTATTGCTGCCATGAGGTTAAACAACAATTGTGAAATTCTTCCAAGATATACAGACTCTGCAAAAGAATAAATTGGAAGCTTTTCCCGAAACAAACATAACGCTGCAAGCACTTCAAATATAAAGTCAGGAAGAGGTTACTTGTTTGGCCTCAAAGCAAAAACTGCGCAGCTGCCTCGGAGTGATGTGAAAGCCGCAGATACAAAATGTGACAAGGGGATCGAGGTCAAGTGTTTCGTTTCATTGTATTGTCGAGCTGTTGTTCTGAAAGCTGCGCCTGTGAATTTTACACACCATCTTGTGGGTGTGGGGAGGGGGGAAGATGGATCACTAGAGTTGAACAAAAGGGCTAACTTAATATGTACAGTGAATTGATGTCTCTTTATATGGTGATGAAATGGGGAAGACAAGAAATATTTCCCAAAGCAAATGGCGGATCCTTGTCGGGATGAATTTTAGAATGGCATCGTTTTGGTCCCATGGAGGTCGGATTCCGAAAGATGGCGCCAAACGATTCCGAACGATGCCCGTGAGCGCCTGAGCTGGCAGGAAAGTCCGAAGAGGTGGTTTGCATTTCCATCATCATGCTGAAATTGGAATGACATTTAAATTCACGTTGATCTGGTCTGCATCAACTTACTGACAAAAATAGATTTTCCCATAAACTTTAGGGATTTTGTGATGAAATACTGAAATCACACTTGTTCATTCATTATAATCCATTGTCACAAAAACCTTGTTATTTCTTCGCGGGAACGAGGGTCAGGGAAGAGCGACGTAACAAAGGAGATGAACTGAAAGTGGAACAGTTGGACATAATCGGCAAGGGAATGAACAAACTGCAAAAAAGTTGAGACAGAGAGAGGAGCAGAGAGATAGAGGGGGGGGCAGAGAGAGGGGGAGAGACAGAGGGGGACAGAGAGAGGGAGGGGGGAGAGAGAGGGGGCAGAGAGAGGGGGAGAGAGAGGAGGGGGAGAGAGAGAGAGAGAGGGGGGAGAGAGAGAGAGAGGGGGAGAGAGAGAGAGAGGGGGAGAGAGAGAGAGAGGGGGGAGAGAGAGAGAGAGGGGAGAGAGAGAGGGGGAGAGAGGGAGGGGGGAGAGAGGGGGAGAGAGAGGGGGAGAGAGGGGGAGAGAGAGGAGGGGAGAGAGAGAGAGAGAGAGGGGGGGGAGAGAGAGAGGGGGAGAGAGGGAGGAGGGAGAGAGGGGGGAGAGAGGGGGGAGAGAGACAGACAGAGACATATGCTTTGGGTTCGGTAAGAGTAAATGGGGTTAACAAAAGATGGTGTGAGGATGGAAGATGAAGAAATCTGTTTTCCATCATTTGTTGCGAAGTTGAAGAGATCGTTGCTCATAAAAAACAAAGATAAAGAAGAAAGACTAGAAAGACAATTAAAAATCTGCGAAAGGATTTTGGGAGATAACAATGAGATTTGAAGATCACAATGGATGTGAATTAGCAAATGCTCCGGACCAGGTGGTTGTTGAGACTTACTCCTGTTTCATGCAAAGTTAAAACCTTTGATGTAAAGATGTATTTTTCTAAGGTGAATGGTTCATATTGACTCCACTTTTGTAGCCTTACCATTTGTTTGCGTCACTGAGGAAGAGGTTAAGGTCGGGGATGGTAACCTTGTTTGATTGGCATGTTCTTTGGTCATGTATCATGTGTCCATCAGCCAGGATGTGTTCAATATTCTGAACATGTTTATGGAAGCATAATAGGACCATATAGGGAGTAGGCAGGATAGCCGAGATGTATGCACACTTGCCATTGAGCTATAAGCAGTCATCCTGGTGTTTTGCAGGAAGGGTGAGGCATCAATGTGATATTTCAACAGCCAACGGGTCTCAAACTCAGGACTCGAGGATCCAAAACCAGCCAACCGAGTCACTAAGCCAACACCAAGCTTGGGGCATCGATGAGGTGCACATACATGGGGGATGAATCAAAATGTACACCACTTTGGTATGAGTATACACATACATAGATGCCTCTTTGATAATTACAAACATCCTTTCCAGCTGACATATCCGATATTAGGACTTAACTTGATGGGATTTAAATATCCAAAGAGCAAATATGGCAAAAGCATTGTGTATTTGTCACTTGCACGTGAGTACAAGTTTGGCAGCCAGGTACATGCTCCGTCTGAAGGATTGAATTTGCCAAAACGCAACTCATCACATTAGAACCAAACCCAAAACAGCATTTTCAAACATATTCGACCTCGCCAAGGATTACTTCCAGAACTAGGCAGCTCAGAAGCAAGCAAGTGAGCTATCCTGCCACTCCAACAGCCAATCCACCAGTTACAATTACCAAGTGGAAGCTCACCTTACAACCTGAATGCAACTTTTTGGTAAACAGTCGGGTAGTCATGGGAATCAAAGAAGGTGTGAAAAAGATGTGATTAACAAGATAAAACAAACACCGAAGTCATTGGGTATCTGAAGGACAAATGACATGTCAAAATTTGAAAAAAAAAATCTTTCATTTGTCTGAAGCACGTGACCACTGGTTGTCAGCATCGCTGGGAAACGCTGCTGCGCTGCTGATGCAGTGCCCCCATGTAAGTTATGGCAGGTATTTGTAATTTGCTCAGGGTGTTGGCGATAACTCTCCTATTCTTCGTGAAAGCCACGGCAGGATCTTTAACGTCCACCTCAATCTAATTATACTCGAAGCAGACCTGACACTCAGCTTCACGTCCATCTTCAGGACGGTACGCTCAATGAGACCATGACCTGCCCGTGAAGCACCAATCCGACTGTGTATAGTCGTGTCGACAATCAAATCCAGACCAGATAGCTCAAAGGTAAGTGCACTACCTCTGCACAATGCTCATGGACAAGGTTTGATAATAATAGCGTTTTATTACAATCATGACAAAGCCACCAGGACAATGGATACAGAATTGGATAGTTTCCTCGACGTTGCCTCGAACATGAGCCCGCGCACCATTGTCCAAAGAGCAGGACGATTCCACTGTATTATTCATCCAATGCCTTTCCTGGCTTTACGTTTCACAAACAAATAAGCAGTTTCAGTAAAACACCTCTTGAAGTGCTCTCTTTTACAAATATCCTATTGTTTACCTGGAGACTGTTTCCCACCAGACTGCCACGGCTCACCCCTAAAAAAAACAAATTTTAAACCTCAACAAATGTCCTTTCTTCATAACCACGAGCAATTGGAGATACCAGCAATAAAGTATTTCCTGCAAACAGCTGGTCTTTATTTAATCTCTTCCTCCTCAACCAATATCTTTATGGACCGGTAGAGTTAAGCCACTGCGAAGACGCTTCCATTGATCAATATTATTTCCGTACAAAAACCGGTTGTTCGTCCAATCACCCATTCAGCCAGGAGTTCCGACTGTCGTGTGACATTGCACGACTTGTGAGCAATATCTGACATCTCATTCCCCTCTTCTCGTACTAAATTTAGCTTGGATTATAACACATTGTCCCGATAGACTTGTGAATCAATGTGGAGTGCTATTTAACACCAACAAAACTGTGAGTCATTAAATATTTCAGTTCCGAGCAAAAGCCCTTGAAAAGCTTTGTTAGTCTCCACCGGTGCAAATCAAACCTCAAGCCGCTGCCACAGACTTCATGGCTCCGATGCATTTCACATCCTCAAAGGATGAAATAAGAAAGCGCAAACTTTGGTGCCAAACGCCTGTTGTGAGCAAGATGGCGGCTTGCGGTGGACTTGAATTCTGAGCGAGTGTGCTCCTCTGGAGCATTTTCACACCGCCTGCTGCGTACGCCCACCTCACACTGAAGCTTTTTATACTCGTGAAGAGGGGGAGTTATCTTGTTTTCCAGGTACAAACTCTCCAGCACTTGCAGTGTGTCGTTTTGTGGCCTGAGTGCAGACAATTCCGCCACCGAGCCATCAAGTTTACTGCCCGTAGAGGCCTTTATTCAAATTAAATTTGAGGCCTTTCTTTTCAAGCAGCACACTCTCCCGGCAAGCGTAAATGAACTTTAAAATGATAGTGCCAAGAAATTTTAGTGCTCTTGCTAATGATGCCCTGCAGTGAACCTTCCTGTTTCCTCCATAGCAGCAGGGTTCGGCTCATGAAGAGAGCTACTTTCCCCAATATGTTCAAAGGCCACATTATATAACTTTGGCTTGCTTATCAAGATGGCGAATATGATTTTCTTTGTTACGATAAGGAGGCGGTTTGTTACGCAGGAGTTATGAAAGACTTGTGAAACATGGGGAAGGGAGGAGGGATACCTGGCGCTGCCCGGATGGGTGAGCTTTTCTCGGTGCTGGATTTGGGACGCGTTGGACATTGAAAAGCTACACAGTTGTTGCCCTCATGGTGGTTGCCTTTTGCCTGTGGGCTGGCAGAAGCACTGACTGACACCACATCCAAATATACACTTTATAGCAGCCTTTGGTGGCCTCAAAGGCCAATGTGCAGTAGCTTAACCACTTGCCCAGATTCTTAAGTTCCGACACCAAAATGTGGGGCCTCGAGGTACTACTGTTCGGCCATGAAAGAATAACGTACAAATTCACAAACAACCACTTGAAAATATTTACAAGACAAACCTAAGGGGAAATAACAACAGTGGTGATAGTATGACTTGAAAACCGACAGAAAGATTAAAATTCAGGTTTTAACTAGAACCTCGGCCAGGCTGAAGTCTACGTTTTGTGTCCCACCGGTAAAGCCGTATATTCATTCGGGCCTGAACCAAAATCGAATCAGCTTGTTCTTGTCACCCACCCTTACCCAACTCACACACAAAGTTTCGTCCGAATCCGTCCACCACGTTTAGGAAATCCTGCGACATATACAGTATCGTTTTAGGCTCCATCTCTCAATTGTGAAGAATCATTTCAAAAAATTCTCGTGTCCAGATGCGGATCCGGATCTTAATTAAAATCCAATATATTCGTCCTTGCCATCCACCCAACGTGTCTGCAAAATTTCGTCCGAATCCATCCATAACTTTTTGAGATATCCTGCTCACAGACAGACAGACAGACAGACAGACAGACAGACAGACAGACAGACAAACCGGTAGGTGGAGATAAAGGATTCCATATATATCACAAAACCGGAATATATTTGACAGAGCATCACCTGTAGATCATTCGTGCCAAATTTCATAAGCCTACGTGGGATAATGGCTTTGGGAATTGATTTCGCGTGAACAGTACCGATTTTGAAGGTTTTTCGGTTGTTGCTAGGGGACCAAAGCGTCCCTAGCAACCATCACAATTTCCAAAGCACTCGGTCATAAGATGTACCTTCCACCCGAGTTTGGTCAAAATCCACCCACGTTTACTACCAATTATGCTGATGACAAACGAACAAATATCCAAACAAAGACAGAATCACTGACAATAAGGGTTACCTATTTCGGCGACCCAACAGACAAACAAAGGAAGAGCTGAAAACATAATCTCCACCCACCTTCGGTGGCAGAGGGAACAATAATCCAAAACTCAATGCACTTGCAGGGATGATTCGAAGAGTGTATTTACAAGTCGTAAACTCCACCCAAAATCATAAGGGATCATCGACTTTGCCAATGTATTTTAATCACTAAAAGTTGCCGAATATGTATCTGCTCGTGGTGACAAACATGATCATGTTGTGCGGCTCAATTTGAGTGTGAACCCTGAATTAGAGTAAAGGAGGAACAAGGCTCAAATCATTAGCTACACCTCATTTCCCATGGCAGTAAGCATAACCATTATTAACTTTTTTAATTGATTAAATTGATTAACTTGTTTGCTAATGCATACTGACACCACCAACCTTCACAGTATTCGGTATTCCGTTGTATTTTTGTCGTGTCTCCAGCGAGTAATGTCTCATACGAGTCCCACATGCCTCATCAACGACCAAGGTGTGAAACATGACAGAGGTGAGTGTGAGCGTTGAAACATTTTTCCAGGTGAGGCAGGTTTTTGTGAGTTCTGAAGGTCGAAATTTCAAGGGATAAAAGATTTGGAGCATGCTTTTTGAAATCCTGCTCATGAGAAATTCACAAACAAGGCAAAGCAAAGAGATTACAGAACGGTTAGAAAACAAGTTGCAGCACCAAAGCAGATCTGGACGATATTTCCGATGAGTTAATTTGAGACCACGTTGGTATGTACGCAGCGAGGAGAATGAAGTCAGATTCTGGCAGGTTCATGCATCCCCATATTTTGGTTTCATTGCCTTAACTGAATAGTTGTTGACTGCAGACATTGGAGGTCTGAGATGACGTAACAGATGAGAGCCATATTAAAAAAAAAAAAAACATGAAATACCATCATCTACATACCGAAGTCATGTGATAGACCCTTCCTCTAATTGAGAGGACGCTTAATACATGATATGCACTTGATGCCTGCACAGTCCACGTTGAAGACCAAACCAATTATCAGACCTGAGCCTCGCCTGCAAGACAACTACACTTGATTTTGAATGTGGATCATCCCAACTACAACCATCATCTTGTCACAAGCCCAGATATCTCACATATATAACACACGTTGGACAAACATGACAGAAATTTCTCACGAGACCTGATTATCCCGCCCCCCGGAGGGAGGGAGCAGGATATTGTAATCGTCCGGTTTGTTATCTTGCCAAAACGAAGTTTTTGCAAGATATGTTGGTGAGCTTGTATGTTTTTGTTTTTTTTTGTCTGTAATCACATATAAATCACTTTGCAGAGCACAGTTATCATTGGAAATTTTTGTAACTTCGCATATCAGAGGCCTATAGAGGTCCCTTTCAGTGCACAAAATTTTGAAGGTCAAGGTCAAAGGTGAAGGTCACTTTGTCGCAAATCAGGGGAGTCGACGAAACCCTTATTTTTTGAGTAATTTTGATCGGATCGTCTTCAAACTTAATGGGAATATAGTTCATGGTCTGGCGCTCAGCTGATTAATTTTTGGTGGCGATCGGCCTTGACCTTCATGGTTAGCGCTGGAGGTCGAAAGTTTTTGACCCCAAGGTCAAATTTTGAAATTTTAGGTACCATATCGTGTAGTACCTCAAATTGAACAACTCGATGAGTGCTTTCTAGATATGTCAAGCTTGAGACATTATGACGTCATTTGATGACGTTATGAGGAAAACGCATATTTTTCATGATTACTCTGTAGAACGATTCTCATCGGAATCTCTCGTAGGCAGATATTCCTCAAGGAGTCGCTCCTGGTGGATAGCAGCTCTGTTCACCTCAGTGTGACCTTAAAGAAGTCACACGTGGTCACATTTTGGCAAGATATGTGTCACCCTGCGGGTGACATTGGTTATTTGTTTGTCTGTTTGTTTGTCTGTTTGTTTGTCTGTCTGTCTGGTTAGCAACTTTATGGCAAAACTGCTTTAGCAAACACTATCAAATTTAATCCACAGGTGGGCAATGAACCTTGGATAACCCCATTAACTTTTGGGTGCAATTGGATCAAAGGTCAAGGTCAAGGTCACAAAAAGGTAAAAATCGTTTTTCGCTCATAACTTCGTCAAAAATGATCTGATTTACCTCAAACTAAGCTTATAGTGAACCTTATTCTATTTGTCACTTACAATCCTACCCATTCCTATAGTGAAAAATGCATATTTGTGAAGATCGGTTGGATCTGGAAGTTTTGGGGGTCATGGTCATCGGTCAAAATTACAAATTTTCCATTAAAACTAAAACATGGTTACGAAAATACAACTTTACGGGAAAACGGCCGGCTCAAACACTGTCAAATTGTATCCACAGGTGGGTAATGAACCTCGCAAGACCCCATTAACTTTTGGGTCCAATTAGGTCAAAGGTCAAGGTCAGGTCACGAAAAGGTCAAAATCGTTTTTCACTCATAACTTCATCAAAAATGGTTTAATTGACTTCAAACTAAGACTAAAATATTCCGTATTCTCTTCCTTTTCATCAACATTCAGGTTAAGGATGTATCAAATTTAAATTTGATCCCCAAAATAACTTTATGCCTTAAATGGGTGGGATTTGTTGTGCCTGGCACCACTTGTTATATTTATTACTAGCAGAGCCAACCCGTTGCTTCGCTGACAGACCAATTAGTCGTCCTGTTTGCCAAAAAATTTTGGCGAGGAGGAGAAGGAAAGAAACCCCTCCATCTACTTTCTTAACAATCCTCTTGAAGAAGACCATTCATTCAAGCTTCTGGTTCTCACGTTCTGTCATGATCTTTCCTGGGAAAGCCACATCTCCGAGCTGGCCTCGAAAGGCAGTCACTGACTGGGCATCCCCCGTCGTGCAAAGTCCTTCCTCATCCCACCTGATTTCCTGACCATGTACAAAGCTTTCATTTGCAGCCTGATGCAGTACTGCTCCCACCTCTGGGCTGGTGCTCCTGCCTCACACCTACTGTAATTCAACTTCATGCTGTGGAAACCAAGGTTTTTAGGATCATTGGTATCCCCCGTGATGAGGCTGAATCTTTGGGTCTCTCACTCTCTCACCACAGGCAGGTCAGTGGTCTTTCTGTCTTCAACCGTCTCCTCTCCGGCCTCGCCCCCATGCTCTGTCTGTTTTCTGTCCCCCCCCCCTATATTTCTGCAGGGCGCTCAAGATCTGGAACCAACTCCCTTCTGGTGAAGCTAACAAAATCAAGAACCACTGCTCACCTTCATGCTTTCATTACTTTTTTGCCCCCCCGCATTTGGAACAAACTCCCACACTCTCTTCAATCCCACTCTTCCCTCCAGGTCTTCAAAATAGCTGTTCACCACCATCTCTTATCTTCCCCCATCCAAAACCATTATCTTTTCTACCCCCGTTAATTCACCCTGTTTCCCTTCGTGAAAGTTCCTGCAGTGTTTATCTTATTTACCCCACCCCATCCCCTTCCCTTCCACAGATCTCCTTTTGTCTTTGTTCCCCACTATTTTGTGCTTCCCTCTCTGGCCCCTATTGTCTCCTGCCTTATTGTATGTTTCTGTGTATTCACTCTTACACGACCTTCGAGATGGAATACAAAAAAAACAAGGCAGACAAATTTACCAGTGCATGCAGTGCTTTAACCCCTCCCCATCCCGGTTCTCACATCCTTCACTCCCTCCCCGAGCCCCTCCGTTCGTCCCAATGTCCCTTCCTGTGAGAAATGGCTCACACATGAAGACAGGCTTCGACAAGCCCCTCCGTTTCTTTTTTTTTGGGGGGGGGGTGGGGGTAAAGGAAGGAGGACAAATTTACCAATGCAAACAGGACTTAAACCTCAGTATTGCTGAGTTAAAAAAGGAAAATTGTAATTCTCCTGCCACCACCACCAGGAGGAGCTACATGGTACACATTTACATGGATAATTTACCCCCACCCCGACAATGTGTAAGCATACCCCACTAGTATAATTTATATAAAGCTCCTCTAACCACTCACTGACTGCCTCAATGACTCGTTCATTGACTGAATGACTGATATTTAAGTTCGCTACCTTCCGGGTGACGTAGAAAGCTGATATTTTGGATGCCGACAGACACCAAAGTCGATACACCGGGAAATATCACAGAACCATTGGGAAGCATCCATAAATGAAAATATAAATGAATGAAAATAAATAAATGAAAAAGATTTTAAAAAATGCAGGTGAGCGACCCGAGGCAATGGGGGAAGCAAAGTAATTTTGCGTGCCGACCGACATCGAAGCGAATACACCAGGAAAAATTACAGAACCGTCGGAAAGCATCGCAAGATGAAAATATAAATAAATGAAAAAAATTAATAAATGGAAAATCAAATGCAAGTGAGTGACCCAAGACAATGGGGAAGCACGGTTCATTATTGCTGACAATGTGTAAGCATCCCCAGCGAGAATATATGCATACATATATTCAGTATATCTATATATCTATCTATAATTCCAGCAATCTGTGTGTGTGTGTGTGTATGTATATAAATGTATATATATATATATATATATATATATATATATATATATATATATATATATATATATATATATATATATATACACACACACCCAAGAATCTCGCAGGAAGGGACATCAGGACGAACAGAGGGGCTAAGGGAGGGGGGAAGGATGTGAGAACTGGGATGGGGAGGGGTTAAAGCACTCCATATATATATATATATATATATATATATATATATATATATATATATATATATATATATATATATATATATATATATATATATATATATATATATATATATATACTGTGTATATCTATGTCTATATCTCTCTCCACTAGTACGTGCCCGTACATGCATGCCCATACGTGCGTGGCTGTTCGTGCAAAAAAAAAACAACAAAAAAAACTTTTAAACCGTGTGCCAGAAACAATTACACAGGCCGTTCCTTCGCTCTCGCATGCCCGTACGTGCATGGTCGTACATGTGTGCCTGTATGTGCGTGGCCGTAGTTGCAAACCAAAAAAAAATCAAAAAAAAAACTTTCAAACAACCACACAGGCCGTTCCTTCGCTCTCGTAGATGACGACTGGATTGGGGCATTGTGTTTATCTATAAATGTGCATAAGAAATCGAGAAATTATTAGAATACAGTAAGTCATCACTATCCGGAAGTGGTGCGTTCCCGTACGGAATGTTCACGTGCATTCCACGAATTATCGCTTGCATTGAAGTAACAACTGCTGTGATACTCACACACACAGAGTTAATTAAAATCAAAATTAAAATCAAGTTTACCTCCCTGTCTTTGCTTGCCATGACATTCGCTGCCATTGACCATTGCCACTCCACCACAGTAACTAAATGGCGTCCTTTCCCCATCGGCCACACCTACGCAGCAACGTGTCTTGTCATTGGTTTGGTAAATAAATGGCCATAACTTGGGAAGCACTTGTCCGATTAATATCAAACCTTGAAAAGGCACATCCTCAGGTCCCCAGCAATATATCTGGCAAGTTTCAATTACATCGGACCAGTGGTTGTCGAGAAACAACGGTCACAGACAGACACAGACACAGACACAGACACAGACACAGACACAGACACAGACACAGACACAGACACAGACACAGACACAGACACAGACACAGACACAGACACAGACACAGACACACACACACACACACACACACACACACACACACACACACACACACACACACACACACACACACACACACACACACTGCTGGAATTATAGATAGATGTACAGCCACATCTTTTAAGTTACAAACTCCAAACTTTGGCAACACTGAGGTTAAAGCACTCTACTCTTTGCACTGGTAAATTTGCCTTTCTCTTCTCCCCACCCCCCCTCCCCCCCCAAAAAAAAAATGCAGGAACCTGTCAAAGCCTGTCATTGTTTGTGAGACATTTCTCATGGGAAGGGATATCATGATGAACAGGGGGGGGGCAAAGGGGGGTGGGGGGAGTGGGACGTGAGGAGGGGAAGGGGTGGTGGGGGGGAGGGGTTAAAGCACTCAATGTATGGGTAGCATGCACGGGTAAATTTTTCTTCCTTTCCTTCTTCTTCTCGCCCAACATTTTTGGCAAAACAGGATGACTAATTGGTCCATCAGCGAAGCGATGGGTAGGCTCTGTTAGTCATTCACGTCCAAGATCCAGATCACAGTTCAAAAAAGCTCCGTTTTTTGATTATATATGTGAAAGTGTTTTCTCTGCCCTATTTCAAAGACTTGATGTCCAATGCCTCATAACAAGTATTTTTGTTATTTCTTCCCGACTCTCTCACCTTGTCAAGAATGACACACAATCATGCTTGTGACATCATATATGTCATCACAATACTTGAACATTCTGAGCACTTTTTCATCACAAACCTCAAAATCCCGTCCCTTCAACAGCCCATTCATCAAATCAACCCATGCCTTTCATTCCGACAGAGTATATTTTGCCTACCTCAATGGCACTGTCATGCCCAATTAACAGCAAATTATTTCACAGACCTAACATAATTTCATTCACCCTGGAGGCTTTGAGCGGCCATTCTATCTCGACCGAAGGTAACCCAAAATATCCTAAACCCGTTTTTCTTTCAACAAAAACGTCTTATAAGCTCATCCTTCACCATTATTACCCCACCTGGCCTTACTTGTCCAAGGCTATCTTTGAAACAATTCTCTTTTTGTCAGAAACAATAGCTTAGTCAGTGGGTGAGTGATCAGATGTCTCACATGGGATTGGATTCTGGAAAAGGGGTTGATAAGTTTTGAAAGACTGACTGTCTCCCCTTTTGCTTTCCTGGCTGGCTTCATGGGCCTTATGCTTATTCATATTATCACCTACAATAAGTGTGATCCGAAATAATTCCACCTTGTAGCAACAGTCATCATGTCTTGTAAGCTATGTAGCCTCCTCAATTCATAATTTCCTTTTTTCGTCCCTGTAGTGACTACTTGTATGGAAAAGGAAAAGGAAGAAGAAATGGAGGGGATCAGACAAAACTATCCTGTTTTATCCTCATTCATTTTTTTTTGTCACCAATAATTAATTTGCTTTCTCCTCCTCATTCCTTCATTTTTCCGCTCCGCAATAAGAAATTTTCAAATTCGCTCAGTGCAGTCATTTATACATTTCCATACAGAGTCAAGGCTCATAGAATATTTTGAGTAAAACAAAACAAGTATGTCTGGAATAAGCTGTTGACTCTCACCAAACCACAAGGTTTATCTGACGTTCTGTTCATTTTCCTTTAAAATGTTATATTAATTGCTGTAACAGCAAGTTCTTACTCATTCTGTTGTAATCTGAGGGGTGTACCAACAATCCAACACAAACACTTCACATGAAATACAACAAAAGTGAATATAAATTTATCTCTTCCCTTCCTGATTCATTCTATATATATATATATATATATATATATATATATATATATATATATATATATATATATATATATATATATATATATATATATATATATATATATATATATATATATATATATATATATATATATCTCTCTCTCTCTCTCTCTCTCTCTCTCTCTCTCTCTCTCTCTCTCTCTCTCATGTTCTCACTCTCTCTCCTCACCCTCCCTCTCCATTCCCATTTTCTCCTCCATCCATTTCCTTCTCTATCTCTCCCTCTCTCTCCTCTGCTCCATCCTCTCTCTCCCCTTCTCCCTCCCCCTCTCTCACCTCATCTGGGGGGTGGGGAGGGGCTGGGGGAATAGTGGGGGAGGTGGGGAAATAATCCCCCTTGCCTGCAACAGGGGTCAGTAAACCACTTGCACTGTGGCATGTGCACAGGTAAAAATCGTGTCCCCCCCCACCCCTCACAGAGGAAGGAGGTTGTGCCCATGACCGGACTCTGGGTACTTCCAACATGGATATGCAAAATTTGGTGGGGATCGGCCCAACCATGCTTTTTTTCTATGATTTTCAGATGTACACACACACACACACACACACACACACACACACACACACACACACACACACACACACACACACACACACACACACACACACACACACACACACACACACACACACACACACACACACACTGAGAAAATTTCCTTATTTAATAGAGTGGGATAGGATTTCAACATATTCTTGCCTTGATGCCTTTCTTTCATGGCTAACTTGCTTTTACTTTTCTTATTCATTCATCCAATTGCCTTCATTGGTCCACACTGATGTGCTTGATGAGATGGCCAAGTCATGGATGAATTCCAGTCTTGTATAACCATGAAAGGCATCAAGACGAAGTATTGAAAGTGCAACAAACTATTGATTGTCACTACCATTTACTACTGAAATTTAATTCCAAAGTTTTTTTCTGCAATCGGTATTGCAGAGACCTGGTTAAATGATAACTAGACCGGCACTCTTCGACATTGCGAAGTCACCCGGCATGCCACCACCCACATTATTACATCATTAATTTTATACCTGTACCAAGTTTGATTTCAGTCCCTTCAGCTGTTCAAAAGTATCATATTTTTACCTGACATGACCTCTGACCTTTGACCTTTTACAAAGAAATCTAATCACTTCATCTTTGCATCAAAATAAATACTTATACCAAGTTCGTTCAAAATCCTATCACTGGTTCACAAGTTAGCACGGTAACAGAATTATTACTTAATGAGACCTCTGACCTTTGACTTCTTGACCCCAAAATCTAATCAGTTAATTTTTTTGCATCATTATACATACTCGTACCAAGTTTGACTGAGTTCCCTTCATCCATTCTTAAGTTATCTCGGTAACGAAAACCTGTTATAGACTCTGACCTTTGACCTTTTGATGCCGAAATCCAAGTATTACAATACAGTGAAACCTCACCATCCATGTGTTCATGGTCTGCAATTTTGTGTATCCATGCTTAACTTCAGCCAACCTTTCTCTCCCTCTGCGCTGGTTTCCGTGTACCCACGAGAAAAGTGACCCCCCCTTTCTTAAACTCATTCGGTTTTCATAAGTTTTTTTATAACAATTTCAATGAAGATGCTGAAGAACAAAAGAAACAAAAGAAAGGAACAAAATAATCTTTCTGAAGAAAGAGAAGAAGCCAGATAGATCGTGGCGAAGAAGAAGAGAAGAACCCTGTGTACCTTTTGTTATAATGCATCGGGGATGCCACCACCAACACCTGCAACCTCTACCAGGTTGCTCCATACACAACAAAACAAATTATGGAAGACTATGCGGTCCTGGCTCCACGGAGGCAAGAGCACAACATAATAGATGTGAGTGATCTGTGAGTCGCTCCTGGGAGATCGATTGGTGATCTCCGTGCCATGGGAACGGAAGGAAGCATGGACTGACGGACAACCTGAAAACATAATGCCTCTGGCAACGAAGTCGCTGGAACCACAAAAAATATCCGACTCTATAATATTGATAGTTATACCATGTTCCGCTCTGATAGGGAAATTGGACGGGGAGGTGGAATCGCATTGTACGTTTTACATTCATCATCATCAACTTCGACAACATATTGCTTTCTCAAATAATAGTGCTGAATTAATGTGTTGAAATAGATATAGAACAAACCTTCAAATATCGCAGGGCTGAGGTTGCTGGAAAATGCAGCGATAGTTAAAACCGTTATCGTGGAAACCAAGGGCCAATGGGAAGAGGAGGGCTTGATTCATGGGCTTCAAGGAAACATTGAGGAAGATCGACGGCAACCTGAAATGAACACATCAGAATTGAAATAAACACGTTAAAAAAAACAAAAACATAATGCATGTTAACATTGAAATAAACATGGAAATACAATAAATACATTGTAAATTAAACAAAAACACAAGAGTTTCACCTTTTAAATGTATTCCAAAACGACGAGGTGGGTGAGTGTAACCATATTTCGTACTGTTCATCCTGTACTCTGCCAAAAATAGAAAACACAAGACTTAGCTCAGAGATGATGAAGATGCTGGTATCGGGTATAGGGTGGAGGTTAGAAAGATGTGGAAGGGTCATTCTCTGAAAAGTGGCCAATAAGCATAGAATTGCAATGAATAATATGAAATGTCCAAAATTATCATTTTTTCATCTCAACACATTGTTTCCGGTGATTGATAGCTTATAATCAACGAAGACATACACTTTGTCATTGATTTATCCACATTTTTGTAGATTATAGATTTTTATATGTTACGGTGTGGATAGGACGTACCATCCTGGAAACGGGAACAAAAATATGAACTTAGCTCGGCTCTAAAATATGAACAAATCTAAATATGAATACATATTTCATCTCTACTGTCAGAAGCGCTTAAAATAACTCCTGCTACTGTCCAACTGAAACTGAGGCGCGGTGAGAAATGCTAATGGCACATAACCAATTTGGCATGTTTCCGCAGCGCAACGGGCAAATTCATTTGTTCAGAATTTCCTGGGTTACATTAAAATCTACTCTGCTTGTTCATGAGTTGAAACGTTTGATTATGAATCTGATTGACTTGTAATTGAAATACCTTAAAAAAAAATGTAACCGATACGCAGATAAATCATTTCAAATGTCGCATTTCCACCCCGTAACGAATGCTTTCCACACCGTAACGTGACATACGTTGCGGAAGATTATTAACGTTTCGGCTTCCTGACACTAGAGGGCGACACTAAACTAGATGAAAAAAAGAAGTGTCAAAATGGAACCAATTAAACGCTTATTTACCACATTTCTGCTAGCATGGCATTGATAGTTTCTTCGTAAATACCGTTACGGTGTGGAACCAGAATTAAAAAAAACGCAATGCCATCATCGAACTCACCTCGACTGTGTATATATTTGCCGTATTGTGCAGCAGGAAAAAAACCCAGTCCGAGTGAGAAATGGCGGCGATGCTCATTATATATGATTTGATTTTTTTTTTAGTTTTTTGATTTTTAGTCATTATATAATATGTCTGATCGAAATATCCAAAATTCATGGAAGTGACTCATAATAAAGTAACGAAATGAGTTCGGGTGTTGTTCAAGATGTGTTTTTGATTGATATTTTACTTATTTTGTGGGCAATGGGTCGAAGATTATCTATTATAATGTAATTACAAGAAATTGGCCAATTTTGCAGAGAATGACCCGGAAGTCGAACTTGCGATGGCTGTTAGTTAGATCATCAGGAGCATGACGAAGTCACCTGCTGCATTGCCACATAGAAGAAGGATAAAATGACTCTGAGCCACCTTGATCCAGAGCAGTTTTTCTCTGCTTGGACAGGAAGGCATGAGATGGTATTCTCTTCCAAAATAATCCCGTCTCCTTGGCATTATAAATCTGCTCCGGCATAAATCCCTTCGCCTCGATTCGTTCTACGAGCCATGGTTGAACTGGAGCCTTCGGTCCCGGGCGTCTTGTGAAATTTTTGGTAAATCCACAATGGTTTCTCCCATACACTGGTCCACTCAAAGGCGTTTTTTTCTGTTTGGTCCTCGATACAAACGCAAAGCACTTTTTTCCATCCTTTCAACATGAGGATCCCTGGACTGGAATAAGCCTTTTGCACTTTACTGACAGGAACTCTTGCACAGATATTTGACTCACATTCACTTGACCGCACAGTTGATCCATTAATACTGTAATGGCGGCCCACATATGCCATGCTATGACCTCTTGCAAACCTATCGAACAACTCGATTTTTTCGCACAATGTCGGAGCCTTTCTCTGTTTTTGGCACAATTAATTTTGCCCATCGTTTTATGCCCCACTCCCCCAGTTTCCTGTTGGTCTGAAAGGGAGTGGTGGTCAGTCATCTTTGGTCGTGACTGGTTGAGGCGTTTGTAGTGGCAGCATTGAGGTGAGTTATGGTGTGGTCGTTCGTGGTGGTTGAGGCGTCGTGGTTGTGGCTGTTAATGGCGAAGGTAAGCAAGCTTGGGTTGTGGTCTGATGGTGTGGTGATTTTTATAAAGGAATCTTGATGGTGTATGAAATGTTGTTACGTTGGGGTTCGAGTGTGGTGAAGTCTGAGGTGTCACGTCTGTTTGATAATGGCATGTGATGTGAATGGCAATGGGCACGCATATACAAATGACTTGCCCCTGTAACTATGGTCCTTGGTGAGCATGCATGTGTGTAAGAAGGAGAGCTTCACGCGTGCAGCCAAGCAAAATGATGTAAAGAATGTAAGAAAAACACTCCCTAAAGCCGTCACAATGCATATTGTACTATAAACCCATGACACATAAGGGAAGGGCTATCTAAAACGAATACTAATGAAATAACTGTCTTGGGAACTAGGATATGTTGTGTGCCATTGCCTTGGGGGAGTGCCAGTTTCGCAGAACCACAACAATATATGTATGTATGTATATAATATATATATATATATATATATATATATATATATATATATATATATATATATATATATACATATATATTATAAATGTCAATGTGTGACTCCTCGATGCGGACTCTCAAAGGCTGGCGCAAAGATGGTGTCGTTTCGGAGACGAAGGTGAGGCAATGTTTGTGGTGTGGAGATGTTGACGGATGCTGGCGAAGTGGTGAGGATGGCGTGGTTTGGTGAGAGGCAGGTGTGGTTGTGGTGGTGGAAAGGCGGTTGGTCTGAAGCGGTTGTTGAGAGCGATGTTGGTGGTGGTGGTGGTGGTGGTTGTTGTGAAGCGGTTGTTGAGAAAGATGTTGGTGGTGGACGTGGATGGTCCAAAATAACGATAGTAAAGAATAACGGCTAACTCAAAGATTACAGCCCAGTTAACATGAATAGTTCCCTTTAAACAATGGTGGGGAAATCTATCTGGACACGGACTTATCGGCCTAACTGATCTCGGGACCTTTATGGTGTTCTGTCAATTCCCACAGCCGTAACAATATGTATTTAGCACTGATTACAAAAATACTTAATGAGCAGTTTGAAATGGGGGCCTACATTTCCCATCTGGCCTGGGACTATGACCAGCTTTGTGCGGGCCTGCATGGACTGTGAGGAGGGTGGACAAATGAATATGCGGGGTGGGAGTTGGAAGGACTGTGAGGACTGACGGTTTGGTTTTGAATTTGGAATGGCTTCCCCAGAGTGCAGCATATACGAATCTGATTTGGAGTGAGTCGACTGGAGAGGGGGGGGGGGAGGTCGCTGCATGTACAAGCATGAATAGGTACATAGACAGCGCACACAGACATGTTACAAATGGGTAGATATGGATTTGTAAAGGGACTCTATGGAGGGGTGGTGTGCATGCCTGTTATTTTTTTTGAGGTTTCTTCAACCATTTCCTTGGAGTGTGTGCTTGAGTGCTTAACCCTCTTGACAAGTGCTCTTCAAGCTTCAATCTCAACAAGCTTCCATGGCGGTACCATGACTGAGTTCTCCGAGCCATCTCCGGAGTTAAAAAGGCAAAATAAATTGGAGGATTAGAACGAGTTCAAGAGAGAATTGAACAATGTTTTCACTGGCTACAAAATACGAAGCAATGAATCCCCACACCACGGCAGGATATCCAAGAGGTCTGCACACTCGCTTTAAGCTGTGTAGCCTGGGGTTTAAATGTCAACCAAGCTATAAACTGTCATCCCACTGTTAAACAGGCAGGGTGATTCATCAATGTGTGTGCCATCTCTCGCATGGACATGAAAATGGGCATCCCTCTGCCAGAATACACCCTCTTCTCTCCCCTCACCACTCTCACCCACCTCTCTCCTTCTCTCTCACCCTCTCCCTCTCTCTCTCTCCTACCCCTCTCCCTCCCACCCTCTCCCTCTCTTTCTCCCACCCCTCTCCCCACCCCTCTCTCCCACCCCTCTGCCACATTCCCACCCCACTCCCTCTCTCCCGGCCCTCTCAATCTCTCCCCCACCCCTCTCCCTCTCTTTCTCTCCCACCCCTCTCCCACTTTCCCACCCCTCTCCCTCTCTCCCACCCCTCCCCCTCTCTCTTCCCCAGCACTCTCTCTATCTCTCCCACCTCTTTCCCTCTCTCCCACCCTTCTCCCTCTCTCTATCCCACCACTCTCCCTCTATCCCACCCCTCTCCTTCTCTCCCACCCCTCACGCCCAGCCCTCTCCCTCTCTCTCCCACCTCTTTCCCACCCTTCTCCCTCTCTCTATCCCACCCCTCCCTCTACCCCACCCTCTCCTTCTCTTCCACCCCTCTCCCTCTCTCTCCCACCCATCTCTCTCCCCCTCAAACCCCTCTCTCTCCCTCTTCCTCAAACCCCTCTCTCTCCCCCTCAAACCCCTCTCTCTCCCTCTCCCTCCCACCTCTCTCCCTCTCCCTCCCACCCCTCTCTCTCCCTACCACCTCTCTCTCTATCCCCTCTCTCTATCCCATCCCTCTCTCTCTATCCCACCCCTCTCCCTCTCTCACACACTCCTCCCCCCTTCCTCTTACCCCCCCCCCCCACCTACTGTGAAGGAGACTGTTAAGGACTGACGGTTTAGTTTTTAATTTAAAATGGTTTCCCCAGGGTGTAGCATGTACGAATCCGATTCGGAGTGAGTTCACCGGAGGGGTGCAAAGGTCATTGCATGCAAGCAGGCAAGCCTTTGCCAGGTAGATATCGTGGATTTTAAATGCTCTCACCCATGTTACTGTTTTGGCATGTTTTATCGCCATTTCCTTCCCCTCCCCTTACGCTGCATTCCATTCCATTCCCCTCACATTGTCTTTCCTTCCCCTCATGATGCGTTCCATTCCACTCCCCTCATGCTGTCTTCCATTCCTCTCCCCTTGCACTGCCTTCCCCTCCCCTCACACCACCTTCCTATCCCTTCATGCTGCCTTTCCTTCCCATTCCCTCACACTGCCTTCCCTTCCCCTCAGACCACCTTCCTCTCATCTCATGCTGCCTTCCATAACCATCCCCTCACACTGCCTTCCCTCCCCTTCCCTCATGCTTAACTCCTCTAAAACCCCATCACCCTCTCCACTTCCCCCTCCTCTCTCCCCCATAATCCCCCATCCCACTGCCCCCCAAAGCGACGTTTGGTGAGGCGTCGCTCTCCCCACCCACCTTCTTTACTCTTCCCCCTTCCGAGCACCTCCCTTCCTCACCCCCACCTTACCCCCTCCTCACCCCTCCTCCCTTCCCCCTCCCTCCTCTCTCACTTCCCTCCCTCCTCCTTCCCCTCCCCCCTAATATTCCCGTTAGTGAAGCAACAGGATGTATTTGATAATATATAAATATATAGAGATTTTTTTTGAAGTTTCGATCCTTTCAGTCCAGAACCTCTAAATATATTCATGACACCATCTGAAATATTGAAAAATTTCTCGTTCTTTAAAATGTGCCAAAGCAAAGATTGCCTTCAAATATATATAATTCCATGTCTCCTTTAAAAAGGTGCATTTCCACATTTATGTTTCCTCCAGCTTTCATGGGCTGTGTTCGAGCAGATTATGGCGGGATAAACCATTAGTAATCAAATAGTAGGGCAAATCTTGAACAGCCTCAGGATGAATGTCCAGCCCGCAGGCGAAGCTCAGAATAAAGCCTCAGGGCGACCTATAAGTCAAAGGCACCAGACTGAGACAAACTGAGGTGGACTGCTAATGCTTTCTCATGGAGCAGACACAAGGAAGATGAAGTAGCTTTTTCTTTCTCTCTTTCAAGTGCCACAAAAAGGCGGTGCAGTGAGTGAGTGCCAGTGAAGAAAAAGTGGAGAGAAGTAATGAGAAAACCAGCAAGGCTGTTGGATCACTCTTTGTAATGGAACAAAGCCCAAGTTATCAGTTTATTAAAGTCAGAACAGATTCTGTTTGCTCTTTTCCAAAGAGTGATGGCATTGTAAATTTGCTCGACTTCAGCATGTTTTTGATCAATTGTACTTTTATTGAAAAAAGGTAAAAACCCATAAGATGAGCAAAAACAAAAACAAACGAACTGTGTTAAAAGGTACAGATTATTCAATGAGGTCAACACACAGGTGTGGACTCTCCAGGTAAGCTATGAGTTATGTCTTTTTTTTTCAGTGCACATATTTTAAATTATGAGAGTTACTGTTCCACAATGATAGAAACCATCAGTTTTGTGTTGAACTGGCCTTCGCTGAAAATAATATGTAATACTTGGTTTCATCAGTACCATTTTTGTCAATAAGGAGGTAAATTAAAAGTTACCATCTATTCAGATTTAAAAGTCGATTACTTTTCCAAATTTCATTTAATGCTCTCTGAAATTCGGATTATGGTGCGAACTGAATGTTTAACTCTGCATAAAGTTTTAATCCACTCAATATCATCATCATTGATAAAGGTAATAATGCACGAAGCAGTTAAAGGTTTCTACACTATGGATGTGGGCTGATTTCTGAAGGTAAATGGCCACAGTCGTCTGTGGGTTGTCGATATTTTTATTTGTTTAGAGCAACCATTAAGTTTGTCTGACCAATATGGATATGCACTGCACTGTTCATGGACATGTTGTGGGATATCAGGATAGCTGAGAGGTATGTGTGGGTACGATAGCTTTTAAAGAAAAGTGGTGAGTAGTTTTTTTTTTGAGTATATTTGGCAAAATCTTTTCGTTTTGAACTCAAACATCTCTTTTTCTTTTATTTATGGAACTTGTAAGGTTTCAAGTGCTTGTACATGACGCATTACTCGTAGGACAAGGACACTAGTTGAGAATCGCTTCCTCGTATCATGAGTTCAGAGTTCAACAAATAAGACATACAGTAGTCTAGGACACACCAAAATAAGTGTAACAAGGAGATAATACTCTAGGTCTCCAACTTTTTGGGTGGTTGTCTCTCTCACAAACACAAACACACACACACACACACACACACACACACACACACACACACACACACACACACACACACACACACACACACACACACACACACACACACACACACACACACAGATACTTTAAGATCTGGTTGGTCTCTGTTCCATCTCCTGAGACCCTCCCATGTGGGGAGAGAGTAGCCAACAAAAGCAACTTTCACGCACACCCATAAAGCTTAATCTTGAACGGTTTTTGAAATATCGCGTACACAAGCTAAATTACTAAGATGGTTGCCATGGCAATAGAATTCACCCAATCATAGCCGTGATCTCACCAGGTTGAGATAATGTCATGAGGAATAGATATCTGCAATATGAAAGCTAAATGTTCAACGGTTTTTGAAATATCGTGAACACAAACACATGGAAAGTTGATCGGTTTGTCGGTCGGACGGATGGAGCTCATTTTAATGTCACCCATCTATAATTTTGGCAGAGGGGTGGGAACAACAAGAAATATCATTTAACACTGCTGACCCTTGTCGAGATATATTTTTTAAGGCTTTTGTGTGTGTGTGTGTGTGTGTGTGTGTGTGTGTGTGTGTGTGTGTGTGTGTGTGTGTGTGTGTGTGTGTGTGTGTGTGTGTGTGTGTGTGTGTGTGTGTGTGTGTGTGTGTGTGTGTGTGTGTGTACAATCTGGAGGAACTATGACCCAAAGACAGTGCATTTGCTGATTAGGCCATGCGCTCGCCGTATTGGGACTTATTAATGACCGAATGTTCCATAGTAAACAATGCAAAAATATTTTAGAACCAGAATAGTTTTGCATTCTCACTTTACGTAATAATTGCTGTTTACTAATGAAATATACAGTATCATAAACGAAAGAATGACAGCAGACCGAACTTTCGATATTATGACTCAGATTCAGACCCACCTCATTAATTCTACACTGCATGTAGGGTTCCATGCAGTTCTATGTTAGACATCTTATTACCTGTGAAATGATTCCCATAGCCAAAATATTGTTTATTTCACCCAAAATTTAACACACGCCAGCATTTTACGTGCGGCCTTTGAAATTGTGGTGAGGACCAAGATGGCGGCCAGTGCCTTCAAATTTTTCAGCAAACTAGTGATCCAGTTATATTTAGATCAATGGTGTGTGTATGTCTGAAAATCATAGAAATAAAACACAAAAAACAGGGCTGTAAATGTTATCTTGAAACAATTTGCTGTCGCCACCGTTAATGCACAGCATCTGTGCATTCTTCACGTTTTTTGGTTAAATTAGACAACTTTGTTTTAATTTAATTATTTTTCAATGCAGTGACGCCAGGGTATGTCGATCATGTTAGATCTGAGAATGAATGATGTTACGAAAGTAGTTCTGCATGGAACGAACGAACAAATGAATGAACGACGTCGACAGCGACCAGTGGCTTCTCCTGTCCCACCATTTCAGAAATGGGCAAGGGTAATAAGGTGTAGACACAGACAAACAAAGGCATATATTTTCCCACTAATTGTACATACTTATCTGTTGAAATAAAACAAAAACATAACCATGTTTTCGACTAAATTGTGAGTATCTTGAAGAACTTTTTGAACACCCCATGTGTCGGTGCTCAGATGATAAAAACAAACAAGTTTCTTGTAATATTTATAACCAATCAAAGTTTCCACTTATTTGTTTGAAAATAATATAAAAGTACAATGGTTAATTAACGTGGAAACGAGATGAGATACACATGCCAAAATTACCAGGGTTCATCTGCAAACAAAAGATGGTATTAATTACCATGCGAAAGCCTTTCCAATGAATCAAACTAATTGGTTGGCTAGTCATGCATCGAGAGAAAGCAATTTCCAGATGCAAATGCAATTGCTTGAGTGACAAGGCTTCTCCCTCCCCCACCTCCCACCCCTTGCTTTTTGGAGCAAATTCCAGGCACGGAGTGCAATGAACACTCAATTCCAGGGGATAATATAATAAAGCGGCAACTACTCCAAGCCCACAAGTATCCATGGATAAATTGCCCACAAGGCAAAAGAACATGCATACATGCATCATGTTGCTTTACCCCCACGTCACGTGACTCAAAGATTCGCGTGAAATGAAACTGCTGTCTCCAAGCTTTCAGCAAAGTTGATATCCCAAGGTATGCTAGAAATATACCAGGGATTTATTTCCCGAATTGTATTACATTTGCCTCTATTGTTTGTGTGCTTCATAAATTTATGGCAACAATTGGTGCTCATTTTTGCAGTCCATAAGATATTTATTATGAAGCATCGTATTGAGCAGGTCAGTCGTTAATTGATGGATATAAGTATGTAAAAGTTCTGCACCGAGGGGGTTATTGATACGATTTCATACAAAGGTAAAACATTTTCACTATATGTCATTTTTCTCACCTGAATGGATAATAATGACTCCACTTTTGTAGCCTCATGGTCCGAATGGGTCATCTCGGTGGTGCTTGAGATGGGATTTTTTTTTTTTACTCTGTGTGTGCAAGAGGTGTCTCAGGAAGTCGAGCTATCTGTTTATACAAAAGCTATCTTTGGATGCATCACAAAGGATGGACGGTTAAACTGCGTGTCCCATCACCTAGCAATATTTGGTGAACATTAAAGAGCCCACGGTGTCTTGCAAAAAGTAGGGGAGCGATCATCACGCCCTGAACAAACTACAAATTCCCACTCAAGAGGTGGAGAGGTATAGAAAGAGATAGTTGGAGAGAGAAAGGTTAACAAAAGAAAGATTGAAATGTGGAGAAAGAAAATGAGTGAAAGGTTGAGAAAGGCAGAGGATTGAAATGTGGAGAAAGTGAGAGGGGAACAAAACGTTTTTTGAGTTTATGTTTTTTTAATCACTAAGATTTCTTAAAGAAAATATTTTCAACTATAAGAGGTACCCGCACCTTGTTTGGAAGGAATTTAGAGTTGAGAAAAAGAGAGCCAGGTACTATGTATAATTCCAATTAATTCATTACATATAATTTAGCAGGCAATACTATAGTAATAATAATGTAACGAATACAATAATATATATATATATATATATATATATATATATATATATATATATATATATATATGTGTGTGTTTGTGTCTACAGTATATATATACATATATATATATATATATATATATATATATATATATATATATGTGTGTGTTTGTGTCTACAGTATATATATACGTGTATATATATATATATATATATATATATATATATATATATATATATATATATATATATATATATATGTATATATATTGTGACGGTTGTGGAAATTCACAGAACACCATTCAGGTTCCCAGAGGTCAGTTATCTCGGTAAGTGTGTGTTCCAGGTTAGATTTCCCCACAAATGTATAACGGGTATTGTTCGTGTGCCGAGCTCTGCATCTTTGAGGTGGTGTTATTCTTTTCTATCTTTATTTTAAAACAAACACATCGTCACAACAACGACAACCCACGGCCGCGTTTGATGGTGATTTCCAACACGGCCGTGTTTGATGGTGATCTACAACATGGCCGCGTTTGACGGTGATCTCTAACACGGCCACGTTTGACGGCAAGATCGGATCAAAACGGTGTTGCCCTCTGAAAGAGCTGGCCAATCGGAAGTGAGAGGGGCGGATCCAGCCTGGGTGAAGGTTCAAAGTTGAAAAGGGGGAGGGCGCTGATTTTGGGTGGTGAAGCCCAGAGTGACCCCTCCTCTTGGGGCTATAAAAATCCGCGTTCGCTCGCCGGCAGTTGAGTTGAGTTGGTGTGGGGAGCTCGGAGGCAGTGGAGAGCAGTGGAGAGCCGGTTGCTTCGAGTTCATGCTGCACTGGAGTCACGGCTTGCGGTTGGCGGTGGGAGTGGAGAGACACCCCGCTGAGAGCTGGAGAGTTCGGAGTTGGGGCAGTTGGTTCGCTGGGGGTTTGCCGGCGCAACCAGGAGGCCTGAGTCGAGACCCATTCACTCCTCCAGCGCGTCGTTGGCTAAACCAGGCCGCAGTGGAGGCCGGATGACCAAGAGAGCCAGTCGGAGCTCGGGGGGTCCGGGCAAAGACACCGAGGGTCGCCGAACCAGGACCCAGCGAGTCACCACGAGGGTGGCCAGGTAGCCCGCTCGGTCTCTCGGAGCCCCTTCAGTCATCCCGGCTCTGAGTAATTATAAAGGCTCACGAGCCCGGTTCTTTCTTTCTGGGGTTTTGGATGAAACTCTGTAGCGCCTTGTCTACCTAAGTAGAACTGATTAAGTGCATGATTGTGTACATGATAATAGGCATCGGCTGTATGTTTTTGCTCCTGTCTTGTCCCCAACCCCCAATCATTGCATATGTGCAGTTAAAATAAATACCCCTATTGTTTGAATGTTAATGAGCCTGGTGTTGGCACAGTGGTTAGGGCAGCGGCTTGGGATCCAAAAGGTCCTGAGTTCAAGCCCTGTTGGGCCACTGAATTAATACACCAGGGGGTTGACTCAGCCTGTCATCCTTCCAAGGTCGGCGAAATGAGTACCAGTGTACTGGACCGGTGTATACCCCGGTTAAAATAGGTGTACCATATCCCTGTGTCGTAAGAGGTGACCAGGGTTGCGTCAGGAAGGGCATCCGGCGTAAAACATGTGCCAAATCACGATGCGGATCATACGGATGATCCGCTGTGGCGACCCCTAACGGGAGCAGCCAAAAGAAGAAGAATATTGTTTGAATGTTAACCTGCTCGTTGTGTCACTTTCTGCCATTGACTGCCATGATGCGTTATTAGCTGGCATGATGATGCATGATGAATATTAGCTGGCTGATTAATTATCAAGCCGATAAAACGTACATCTGGTCCGACAGGACTTGGCGATATAAAACCGCTCAGCAATCGCATGCAGAACGAGCTGCTTAAGCGGCTCGTTTTCGTGCAGGCCCCGTCGAGGTATAAACTCCCGGTATCTCTGCGCGAATAATAAGGTACATCGACAATTCGGCGATCGACTCTGTAGCGCATGGACAGAGGGATTGGCTGGTTTATGGTGTGTTAAAAACACCTGTAGCTGGGTTTCGGCGTTGATCCAGACTCTGCAACAAGATTGCCACATTCGGTGGGTGTGTGGCCGCAATTGGGCTAAGGCGGTCGTCCGCACGCCGTATGGGCGGAAATCTACAACAATATATATATATATATATATATATATATATATATATATATATATATCATGGAGTATGGTAGTATAATATGGGAAAAGAATGGCCAGCCATTCAAATGTGAATACAATGATACACTCATAACCTCCGATAGAGTGAAGTCATAAGCATTTAAAAGTCATAACTTTTGTTGTCAGAGCATTTTCTGAACTACCAAGACTTAAAAAGAGGCTGGAATACATCTCTAAAGTAGCATGAGAGATCATTAAAACGCCAACTTGTACTTCTACTTCTTCTCCTCTCAAAATAATGTAAAACTGTATTACTGCTGAAGCTATGATGGTGATTCAAATGCGAGGAAATTACTTTTTCTGCAGGCGAGTGCATGCAACCCAAAATTAAAAAAATATAAAACATTAATCGTTTTATTAGGAAAAGAAAAAGACCGTAAATGTGGACTCAACCAAACCAGGCCAGGATGGTGGGAGGGGGGAAGATGGACAGAACCATTCCAAAAGTGTTACATATCCAAAGCATCCCCAAAACCAACTGAAACAAGTATTAAAACAATTTAATAACATAGAGGGAATCAATGCACACTAAAATAACAAAATACTCAAATATAAAACATCAAGCATTTTATTACTTGAAAAAAATTGCAGAAACAAGAAAATAATTTTTGTTTTTTAAAATGTAAAAACATAGAGGGATGAAATCTCAAATAAACATCCAAACAAGAGAGGAATGACACCACATTCCGATGCCACAATACGACATCACAATCCTCTTATGGATTACCATCACGACATCTTTTGACATTTTACTTTTGCTGTAGGATTGTGATGGATGAAGAAGAAGAATGAAGAATAACAACATGAAGAATGACACCACATTATGATGCCACAATACTCTTATGGGCTAGCATCACAATATATTTTGACATTGTTCCTTCACAATCCCACACCAAAAGTAATCAATCATACTAAAATACGCAATTTGGTGTCAAGTTGTCTGTCTGCCTGACCACCATCCATCCGATCGTTACTTAACCAATCTTAACCAAACTTGCCAGGGGGATTAGAGGTCACATGGCGGAAGTTGTAGTGACTTAATTTGCTCCCCTCCTCCCCAAGGGGGTTTTCTGCCTTGACAAACGCCATGTTAACGTGTATAATTAGAGCTTTTCATGGTGTTTTGTAGGGCACACCTACCAGAGTAGATGGCCATTGTCCAAAATGATACTTAAATTCAGAGGTGTCGGCACTTTTTGTGAAAACTCGGCATTTTTTTTTGAACAACTCATATTAGGGTATTCTTCAAGATTGTTTTGTTGTCCCGTCAAAGTAACACACTACAGCCTGGATTGATTTTTCAGCATACTGGTTGAAAGTCGGACACTTCTTCGGTTTTCCAAGTTCCTTGATGATGGCATGGTCATCAATTAAGATGCATTTTGTTTGGTTTGCTGTTTCTACAGGCATGTTATCTGAAATGTGGATACCTTCATCTGTGGTCAAGATGGTTAGCATATCACTCTTCTTGGTATCTTTCTGTTTTTTTGGATTCCAACTCTGGCCGAGTCACACCAAAGACTTTTAAAAAGGTACATGGTGCTTCATTGCGTGATGCTCAGCATTGAGGTGATATATCACGGACAAACCCCAGGGGTTCGGACTCCATTACTGGCAGGTGGGGAGGTCAATTTCTCTTTAATTGCCCTGGTAACTGAGGAAAGAAAAGCAACAATACAATATGGCATGGCTGGCGCCCTGAGTGTTTAACCCAAGGTCACCGGCTGTATTTGTCTGAAGGCAATTCCTGTGTTGTCTAATGTCTCTGTCTACATGTGTGCAATTGCTACAACAGCTTCTCCCCGAGCCTTATACCCTGAAAGACCATTTAACAGCAAGTAAAATACGTGAGAGTGTTGATGATCAATACATCACGATTATGAACAACATTTGAACGAATTTACAACATGCATTTGGTCTGAGACCAGAAAGAAAACCCTCACCAGTTGAGACAGGATAATGGCCTTTTCATTCAATGAAGTGATGGACCAATGGCTACCAATGTGTGGCATCATGATACCGAGTTCAATCCCAGAGTCCCTGAATCCAAACGACATGCCACTCTATTTGTCTGCCGAAAAATATGGGTCAGATTATGGTTGTGTGTGTCGGGGTGGTGCTGAGGTGTCGTCCAGCAGACGGTGGTCTCCTTGGATTAACCTGAGGCAGTCCCTTCAGGTCGGTGCCTATAATGTCCTATACCGAAGAGAGGATGATCACCTGTGTGTTATGATCACCTGAGCTCAAGCGTTTGAACATCGGTATTGCAGCACTCTCTGAGGTTCGGAGACTGGATAGTCATGATATCATGGCGGGTAGATACACCTACTATTGGACTGGTCGGTGCGAAGGTTACCATACCAAAGGAGTTGCTGTAGCTGTGTCTAATAAGCTGACTCCAATGATAATTGAGGTAACAGCAGTCAGCGAGTACAAAGAATTTGTCACTCCTTGGGTGTCGGTTCCCTGGTCTCTGTAAAAGCTGCGACTGAGGCGAGTGATCTCACCGTGAAGGACGCATTCGATGCCACACTTGAGTCTGTGGTTGATCAGTGCTCCAGGTGAGATACTCTTCTCGTCTCGGGGGACTTCATTGCATTGACTGGATCTGATAGGGATGGTTAGGAGACATGTGTTGGTCGCCATGGGTCTGAAACTGTGAACCAGAATAGCACTAAGTTTTTTTGACTTTGAAAGAAGTCATGGACTTAAGGTGGCTGGTTCATGGTTTCAGCGCCCACAGGCTCATCGCTGGAATTGGTATTCCAACGCTGGTGTTGTGGCAAAGGGGAATGACCATGTGCTCGTTGATGGTCACTGGAGGATAATTCAGAACTGCAGGGTCACCCAGAGTGCCTCAACACTGACCACAGGAACCGACCACATTCCTCAACACCGACCACAGGCTTGGACTTGCAACTCTGAAGTTGCAGCTTAAATCCAGGAGAATGGTACCATCCTCACCGAGGCTGGATGTTGGCAAGCTCAAGGATGAGAGGGGAGCTGAGGAGTTTGTGAACAGGGTGAGTGGGGATTTGTGGGGTCTGTGTACTTTGGGGAATCCTGAGGAATTGTGGAGTGCCTTCAAGATCACCATTCTTGATGTTGCCAGAGGATGTCTTGGAACTCACCGTGGGGTGAAGAATAATTTTGTCTCTCAAGGAACACTGGATACCATTGCCCAGGCCAGGCTTAACGACAGAGCTGAGCTGTTCAGGGATTTCAGACGTAAAACTGTACGTGCACTGAGGGTGGACAAGGAGGCCTATGTGCGAGGAATCTGCGAGGGAGTGGAGCATCACCTGTGGTCAAGTGATTCTCCTGGTTACAGGGTTAGGGTTACAGGGGACTTCACGCATTGCGTTCATCCAAGCCCATCCCTCAGTGTACTGCAGTTAGAGGGGGGAGTTGTGGGCTCTTGACAGAGGAGTCCGAAGTGAAGGCACACTGAGCCGGTTAGTTTAAGCAGTTGCACCAGGCTTATCCACCAGATGTTGAGTTGGATGTCAGAGGTGTGACTATCCATATTGCTGACCCTCCAGTCAACTGTGATGCACCTTCGTTTGAAGAAACACAGGCTGCGGTGAACCAGTTGAAATGGGGTAAAGCTCCTGGGATCTTTGGCATCCATGCTGAACTTCTCAAGGCTGGTGGAAATGATGTAAGCATGTCGTTGGAAGCAGTTCTGTGCTCTGCTTGGAATGCAGGCATCATCCCAAATAACTAGAAGAGAGGCCTTGTTGCCCTTCTCTGGAAAGGGAAGGGTCACCGCCAGGACTTCCACAACTACCGATGGGTGATGCTGCTCTCAGTGTTGGGCAAGGGCTTTGCTCGAATAATTCTTCATCGGGTTCACCACCATCTGCTTGAGCACCAGCACACAGAGCAGTCAGGCTTTACAGCAAAGAGATCAACGATTGACCGTATCCTTGCTCTTTGGGACCTCACCAAACGCAGGCGAGAGTTTCAACAGGAGCTGTTTGCAGCCTATGTTGATCTCTGCAAAGCATTAAATTCAGTGAATTGGGCTGCCCTCTGGAGGATTCTTGGTCTTTGTGGGGTGCCACTAAATCTGATCAATTTGATGTCTGAACTATACTCTGGTACTGAGAGTGCTGTGAGATGTGGCTACCATTTCTGACTTATTTCCAGTTGTCACTGGAGTTCGTCAGGGGTGTGTGCTGGCCCCCAAACTTTTCAGCACTTGTATGGACTCGATTCTGGGGAGGATGTCAGAGAGATCAAGCTGCGGTGCATAGTTTGGGAATGTCAAGGTCTCTGACCTTGATTTCACAGATGATGCAGTCATCTTTGCGGAGACTCTGGATATCCTTCTGGGGGCCTTCGAGGTGCTGAATGAGGAGTCGGAGCCACTGGGATTACGGGTTTCCTGGGTCAAAACTACGAGCCACGATTACAATGACATCTTGGATGCTGCTTTCCTGTCTGTCCCTGCTTGTGGTGAGGATGTTGAGCTAACGGAGAGATTCACTTTCCTTTGCAGTGATATTCATGTCTCTGCTAGTTGTGAGCCAGAGGTCAACAGACGTCTGGGTCGGGCCTGGGGAGTCATTAATTCACAGGTGCATGGGGTGTGGCACAGCCGGTACCTGTGTGGGATGATGAAAGTCCGAGTCTTCAGGTCTTTGGTGCTTCCAGTCTTGCTCTACGGATGTCAGACTTGGACTCTGATGAGGGATCTGAGATCGAGACTTAATTCCTTTGGTACCAGGTCTCTTCGAAGAATCCTTGGCTATTGCTGGTTGGACTTTGTGTCCAACGAGCGGTTGCTGAGAGAGACTCAAATGAGATTTGTTACCTGCATAGTCCGTGAGCATCCGTTGCGGCTGTATGGACATGTGGCTTATTTTCCTGACGCTGATCCGTGCTCACCAGATTCTATCAGGGAGGGAGCCCGTGAGTGGAGGAGGCCAACGGGCCAACCACATTCCTCGTGGTTGCAGCAGGTTGATCAGCATCTCAAGGAGATTGGGATGGGCCAGGCATCTGCCTGGGGGATGGCCAGACAGAGGCCCCTGGAGTACCGGCATAAAGTGGACGCAGCGACGCACTGCTCTGGTGCATGCTCCCATATCTGACCTGACACATTTCTTTGCAAAAGATGTTTCAGGATTTACATTTTATCATTTTAAAACCTCCAGCTTTTACTTCTCCTTCTTCCTTCCTGATGCAGCACAAGGCTGTGCGGTAGCGTCACTGGTTTAGAGATGTGGTGCATTGCAGTGCCCTCTGTAAGTTAGAGCAGGGATGTGTAATTTGTTCATGATGCCAGTGATAGCTCGCCTATTCTGCACGAAGGACACCGTGGGGTCTTTAACTTCTACCATCTCATGCTAGCTGATGGGATGCCCAGTTTTACATCAATCCGAGGGACGTCACACACATTGACGAATCGTCTTGCCTGCAACACTGGATTTATGATGGTTTATAGCTGGGTTGAAAGTCAAACCTAGATGAGACAGCTTAGAGGCGAGCTCTAAGCCATCCTCTCAGCCAATTTACGTGTAACAATTAACAGTCACAATTAAATGTTTTCATTCACTTATATGTGAGGCCAGTCAAAAAGGCTGGGCATGACCTGACCCAGTTTTTTTTCGATGAAATCCTGCTAAGTCAGCAACTTTACATGATATTAAGTTTGCACAAGCACATTTTCATGCATTGTGAAGTCACCAGTCATCTACATTGACAACTTCAGCAGCACAAAGGATAAACTGAGCCATTTTATGGCAAATGCCTAATCCACACTTAGATTGCTTTGGATTGCAGCAGATAATATACAGGTAGTGGACAAAAAACATGGAAACACCAATGTAAAGTCACTTAATAGGTCATTGGACCACCACGTGCAGCCAGTACGGCCCATATGCACTGTGGCATGGAGTCCACCAGCGTCTGGAATTCTGCATGAAGGATACTGCACCATTCTTCCATGACAGTCAATCAACTCACACTTGTTTTATGGAGGTGGAAAATTCTGTCTCGGGTGTTGTTCTAGAATATCCCATAAATACTTCATTGGGTTCAGATCTGGTAACTGAGAAGGCCATGACATATGGATAACATCAATGTCATGCTCATTAACCCATTGGGTGACCAGTTGGGCTCTGTGGATGGGGGTTTTATAGCCTTGGCTTTGGGGGTTTTATAGCCTTGGCCTTTTTATTTTAAAAAAGGGCAAAAAAAATCTCGACAATAAAAAATACAAAGAATCAAAACAAGAAATCAAAAACAATTAAACCAAGATTAACAAACAAGGATGAGGAGGTCAATGAAAAATAATAAAGCTATAAATCATTGTCCCAACTTACTTATTCCCATGACTTCAGCCACCCCTATAGTGGGGTGGGGGGGGGGGCTACAAAGGTGAAGGCTTGGAGCTTGTTCTGTGGGAGGGGGGGGACAGAGGTTGACTGGGGGAACCCCTCCAATGGTCTGTTGCATCACACCCCAATGTTACCCCAGCACGGGATGGGTTGCCGAGTGTACATGTGGCTTTGTACCTTCACTCTGACTTATTTGCAGTGGATGCCATGTGGGACCTTGCCCGGGGGAACCTTCGCTTTGTTCATACGGCCCCTCCTCCAGCACTTTTTATTGTCCATTCTCCTGGATCACCAAGGTCTTCATAGCCAGAGGAGAAGCCATCACTTTCAACCTCCAGTAGCGAGTCTCTTGAACGGAAGTTGTTTTCCCCGACCCTGCCATTGGAGTAACCACCACTTCATTGTAGTCCTCCCTTCCCACCTCAGTTGGCCCAGCACAAGCACATCCAGGTCCTCATTTCTCTCTTCATCATTTCCCTCCATCCTCCCCTCTACCTCCATTACAGTGAGGGAAGGGAGAGGGGAGGGGAGGAAAAAGCAGGCACAGCAGGCACAACCCCCCACTCATCCCTGGGGTAACACCCCAACCGCCACCTGTAAATGCACGCATCCTGCTCGTGTAGCTCTGCAGGCAGAAGCGGAAGGTGTACCCCAGTATACCAGAGAGATTGCACTCAAATGTCCCAAATGGCCACACTGACAGCAAAAGTCTTCTTTTCACCCAAACACAAGGTGGCATAGTTGACTGCACCTGCAGCATATTTTTGGCTGACCCGTGTAAAACATCTGCCCAGAGTCCATTCCTATAACGACCCCGTTGAGGATATGGGTGACTGTGACATCATCCTGACCCAGAACTTTACGCGATACTGTCGAGCCCCAGTCCATATACCCAAACCATTTCGGATAAACTGGAGTGGGGTCTTTACATCAACACAATGTGACAAACAAACTTTTACTTCATAATCTGACATGCTCTCATTGTCGAGGTGGGCCGTCACAACCTTCTCATTGTCAGAGAGGGCTTCGACCGCCCAATCAGCCCCAGACCCAGACCCTGCTGGCCGCGCGGTCGTCTTCCACACACAGGACTCGGCAAGCCTTCCAGAGGACCAAAAGGACACATCAAGCCCATGGGCCAAGATTAGGCAGAAAAGATTTTCACCCTTAAACCACAGCATGTCCAACAATACCGTCCGACCAAATACCTCACTTGCCAGAAAAAAAAAAAAACATGCAATTATTGCACCTGCTGCACCATACTGTGGTTCTGGAGATGGTGGGGACAACACGAGGAAAGAGGGAAAGTGGGGAGGTGGAAGCAAGGAAAACAAGAGGCTCCCTTCTTGCCTGGTGGGCATGACCCGCCAGATAGGATGGCCGGGGAAAAGCAGGAAGGGAAAGACAAATGGACAAATGAAAACGTAGGACTAACAGGACAAAAAGACCAAGACAAACAAATAGACAAGATGGGGAAATAAAAACGTGCAGAACAAGCACAACAAGGTTAACAAGATGCTCAAGACAGAAACTCATGATCAATGACCTCCCCTCTTACAGCCATAATTATAGGCAATCAAGGCATGTGCAGCATTTTAAAAACATGACCCGAAGCATGCTGGGATGTTAGTTGCTTTATTAGCATGTGGGCCGCACCTGTGTGGAAGGTCACACCTTGATGGGCCACACCTTGATGTCCCTCATTTACCCAGGTGGTCCCATTTTTTTTGTGCACTACCTGGATGTTAACGGGGGGGGGGGGGTGTAAATGGTGCTTGTAATTGGGTGTTAATTTACAGCATGGTGGTGGCCCGCAATGCTCAAAATGGAGGTAAATTAGCGACAGATGGAATCGATATAACGTTGATCAGAAGTATGCTGACTACCGTGGAAAGCATAAGAAGATGATGTTTCAGGAGTTATCCCTTCGTCAGAGCAAAATGGGAGGTAAATGGCAGTTGTTGAGCCCATGAAGCTGCTTCATGTGCAATAGAGTATGAAAGATGTGCATTTAAGCCACAAATATGAGTACGTAGGTATTGTGAAATGTAAGGATTTCAAGAGAGAAAATTTGGGATCACTGTTACCTGCACATTTTGTACATCTCAATTTTATGAGAGATTCACCTTCCGTACGAGCAACAGGTCCATGTGTTGAATTTGTCATGGTCGGATACCCTGTGTAAGCCTCACATTCATCATTCCAATGGGCTCTGGTTTGACATTAAATACGTTATCCTGTGTGATGCATTCACCTGGGGTTTGCCACTTCATCCAAAGCACAAAATTTTTTCATGAAATCATGCCATCTTCTCCACAGGGCTGACAGGATGGCCGAGAGGTACGCACGCTCACCTCCAAGCTGTCTCACCTGGTTTTGAATCCAGACTCAGCTATAAACTGCCATCCTGGTGCTTCACAGGCAGGTTTATTCATCAATGTGTGTGCCGTCCCTCAGCTGGACAGTCAATGGTCGTCCCGTCTGCCAGCATTAGTTGGTGAATGTTAAAGATCCTATGGTATCCTTTGTGAAGAGTAGGTGAGCTATCACCGGCACCATGGAACAAATTCCAAATTCCTGGCATAACCGGCAGAGGGTACTGCATCAACAGCACGGCCGTGCCTTCAGTCAATGATGCGACCCTGCACACCTGTGCTGCATGCGAATGAATGAAGATGTAGAATCTACCCAACAGAATGTTTCAAATGTTGGTGGCACAAAGAAACATTCCAATTGGTCAAGTTGTTGCACCTTTTTACATTTCACAAGATTGTTTGATAAAAGATTTTTGAACAAATATAAAACATAACCGGTGTGTTCAATACATCTACAATATATTGTCCACCAATAAAGGTTCACGACCCATAACAATTTGCATATTCATTCATTATGACTCAATATTAAGAGCAAGGGCATCGACAAAGGCGGTAACTAGTGAGGGGAAAGCTTTATTTCTCTGCAAGGATGATGCTCATGGAAGAGCAAGTTGACGGAGGGTATGAACTGAGTGACGCAATTTTAGATTGTGAGTGAGGATGGGGGATGACAAGATGGCGGTGCACTGTCTGCTTGAGCAGGGGGTTCCTGGAAGAATGCATGCATCCTGGAGTTGTTGGGGTAGGGTCACAAGGATGAGAGAGCAGAGGGAACTAGACCTGAAAAAGGCAGAAAAAAACAGAGAAGCGACCGACCTTCTGTGATGCAAGAGACCTTGTTTTTCGGAATCATCACAGGAGAGTCCAAAGATGTTGAGAGCTTTTCGTTAATTGTGGGGTATGAGGGGGTAAAAATGGGGACAGAATAGGATGGTTATTCATACACTATGCCTGGTGTTGGCTTTATGGTTAGAGTGGTGGGCTTGGGATCCGAGGATCCTGAGTTCAAATCTCCCTCAGCTGTTGAATTAATACCAGGTGGGGTTGATTCTGCCTGTCCAGTGTGACCACTCATTGGCCTTTCTCACAAGATCTTGGCTATTCGTTGTTCACCTTGGCATCTTGGTTTTCTATAGGTTTTCTTGGTACAGTATATAGGTTTTCTATTATCATCGCTTTTCCAACACTGTGAATTCTTGGCTTTTTTCATTGGCTCACTTTAGAATTTATGAAATGAGGAGTGGTCACATTGTGTCTGTCATCCTTCTGAGGTCGGCAAAATGAGTGCAAGGTCAGGTCAGGTCAGGTATGAGAGCATGCGCCAGAGCAGCGCGTCGCTGCGTCCACTTTCCGCCGGTAATCCAGGGGCCTCCGTCTGGCCATCCCTCAGGCAGATGCCAGGCCCATCCCAATCTCCTTGAGATGCTGGCCAACCTGCTGCAACAACGAGGTACATGGTTGGCCCATTGGCCTCCTCCACTCACGAGACTCCCTCACTGAGAGAATCTGGTGAGCAGGATCGGCGTCAGGAAAACGAGCCACATGTCCATACAGCCGCAGCTGACGCTCACGGACTATGCAGGTAACAAATCTCATTTGAGTCTCTCTCAGCAACCACTCGTTGGACACAAAGTCCAACCAGCGATAGCCAAGACTTCTCCAAAGAGACCTGGTACCAAAGGAATTAAGTCTCCATCTCAGATCCTTGGTCAGAGTCCAAGTCTCGCATCCAGAGAGCAAGACTGGAAGCACCAAAGACCTGAAGACTCGGACTTTCGTCCTCCCGCACAGGTACCGGCAGCGCCACACCCCTTGATCCAGTGAATTCATGACTCCCCAGGCCCGACCCAGACATCTGTTGACCTCTGAATCACAGCCAGCAGAGACATGAATATCACTGCCAAGGTAAGTGAATCTCTCCACGAGATATTGAGTGCCAGCTTGCTGGTATCCTGTGTCAGAGTGGTGTCCCATCCAGGATTGTGACCAGTAGCCCAGGAGACTGCTTCAGCAGCACCAACACTCTGAACAGAGGATGGTCCGAATGACTCATAGACTTTGAATAGTTCTAATTTTTCAAGGAAAGATTTGGAACCATGGACGATGCCCTATGGCTGACTTTGGAGGCCAGCTTTGCAAATTGTTAGCCCAAAAGGTGGTTAAAGCTGATGGTGAGGCCTAGAAATTCAAGAGGCAACCTCTCCAGTGCCAGTGGATGACCATGAAAACAGATAATTGGGTTAATTTGACAGTCATTCCGGGGTGACGTGGTGAGTGTGAGAGACTTTGCAAGATTGAATGACATGTTCCATTTAACAGACCAATATCAATGGGAATCATTTCAAGATCAACAAAGAGTGACACAGTTGCTGTATGTGTATCAGTGGGATGAGGTACAGTGCTGTACAACAGAGTGTGAACTCATCAGCAAAAAGGAAGAGAGTGTTTTCCAGAGCATCTGATAAGTTGTTTATGCAGAACTAGGCTGGGTCTAACACACTGACTTGGAGCACTCCATCCTTCACTGGGAGACGAGGAGAGGGTTCCATTGGCAACAAGGCATCGACTACATGAGTGGAGGAATTCAGAAATCCAGGAATAAAGGCAGCCTTGTCCACCATATGCAGAGAATATGGAAGGCAAAGAGGGATACTGTGTCAAATTGTCGAGAAATGTCCAGAGAGACAACCCTGATATCTTGATTGAGATATAGAGCCTCCAACCATTGCCAAGAGGGAAGCAGCAGCATATTCAGAGTTGAGTGTCTGGGATGGAATCCAAAATGATCGATGGTTCGAGATCAAGCTGTTTGAAAACAATTAAGACTTGACGATGGCAGGAATAATGTATCACATGGCTGCAAATAATTGGAAGTAAGCTTAATGGTTCCGTATGTGGCCGGGTGAAGAGTAGTCCTGGTCATTTTGGGGGCACATGACTTGTGTTATTGCTGTTGTTGTCGTTGGTATGTGGAGGGGTTGTTTTTCCCCTTGGGCGGACGTTGTAATTGTTCATGGCACAGACGGTGCGGTTGGGAATGCGGCTGGACTTCATGTGCACGGTTTTGGAGAAGAAGGGAGCCATCTTGTGCGAGTGCTCATGGTCGAGATTTGCATCGAGTCAGGGACATACATCCGGTTTCCGGCAGATAGACTCTGCTGACCGACACAACTGCATCGATGCAGAGGTCTCTCGGGTTTCCTGATGGTCTTGGACCATTCGTAGTGAAGCTTTTTGTTCTATAACTTTAAGGGGATTGTAGGTCCTGGAAACACCCTCAATCTCCAGAGGCTGGTCGGGTTGTGTCAGGTGATGATCGCTATTTTGACTGGTGGTACTTGTACACACCAGGGATCCAGTTTGCATGGTTATGTTGACTGTCATGGTTCAGACATCATTCTATTCCTCCATGATAAGGATGGTTTACCGCCTGATGTGTCATCCGGGTGATACCATTGTCCTCTGTCGACGATTAAGCTGTATTGGCTCGATAAACTTGTGGGTAAAGGTCAGGTATGGGAGCATGTGCCAGAACAGCGCGTCGCTGCGTCCACTTTCCGCCGGTACTCCAGGGGCCTCCGTCTGGCCATCCCCCAGGCAGATGCCAGGCCCATCCCCATCTCCTTGAGATGATGGTCAACCTGCTGCAACCATGAGGCACGTGGTCGGCCCACTGGCCTCCTCCACTCATGAGACTCCCTCGCTGAGAGAATCTGGTGAGCAGGATCAGCGTCAGGAAAACGAGCCACATGTCCATACAGCCGCAGCTGACGCTCACGGACTATGCAGGTAACAAATCTCATCCGAGTCTCTCTCAGCAACCGCTCGTTGGACACAAAATCCGACCAGCGATAGCCAAGGATTCTCCGAAGAGACCTGGTACCAAAGGAATTAAGTCTCCGTCTCAGATCCTTGGTCAAAGTCCAAGTCTCGCACCCATAGAGCAAGACTGGAAGTACCAAGGACCTGAAGACTCGGACTTTCGTCCTCCCGCACAGGTACCGGCAGCGCCACACCCCATGATCCAGTGAATCCATGACTCCCCAGGCCCGACCCAGACGTCTATTGACCTCCGGCTCACAACCTGCGGAGACATGAATATCACTGCCAAGGTAAGTGAATCTATCCACGACCTCAACATCCTCACCACAAACAGACACAGACAGGACAGCAGCATCCAAGATGTCACCGAAAGCCTGGATCTTTGTTTTGACCCAAGAAATCCGTAATCCCAACGGCTCCGACTCCTCATTCAGCACCTCGAGGGCCCCCAAGAGGATGTCTAAAGTCTCCACAAAGATGACTGCATCATCTGCAAAATCAAGGTCCGAGATCTTGACATTGCCAAACGATGCACCGCAACTTGATCTCTCCGACATCCTCCCAAAAATCCAGTCCATACAAGTGCTGAAAAGTGTGGGGGCAAGTACACATCCCTGACGAACTCCAGTAACAACTGGAAATAAGTCAGAGGCGGTACCACCACACTTCACAGCACTCTCAGTACCAGAGTAGAGTTCAGACATCAGATTGATCAGTTTCGGTGGCACCCCACGAAGACCAAGAATCCTCCAGAGGACATCCCGATTCACTGAATCGAACGCTTTACAGAGATCAACATAGGCTGCAAGCAGCCCCTGCCGAAACTCTCGTCTGCGTTCAGTGAGGACACGAAGAGCAAGGATACGGTCAATCGTTGACCTCTTTGGTGTAAAGCCTGACTGCTCTGGACGCTGGTGCTCAAGCAGATGGTGGCGAACCCTATCAAGAATTATCCGAGCAAAGACCTTGCCCGGCACTGAGAGCAGCGTCACCCCTCGGTAGTTGTTGCAGTCTTGGCGATCACCCTTCCCTTTCCAGAGAGGGACAACAAGGCCCCTCTTCCAGTCAGTTGGGATGATGCCTGTGTTCCAGGCAGAGCACAAAACTGCATGCAACGACGCGAGTGCAGCATTTCCACCAGCCTTGAGAAGTTCAGCATGGATGCCACAGATCCCTGCAGCTTTGCCCCGTTTCAACTGGTTCACCGCAGCCCGTGTTTCCACAAGCGATGGTGGACCACAGTTGATTCGAGGGTCAGCAACAGGGATTGTAACACCCTTGACGTCCAACTCGACAGCTGGGGGATCAGCCTGGTACAACCGCTCAAAGTAACCGGCCCAGCGGGCCTTCACTTCAGACTCCTCTGTCAAGAGCCTACCACTCTCTGCTCGAACTGCAGTGCTCCGAGGGATGGGCTTGGATGAACGTAATGCGCGAATTCCCCTGTAAGCGGGACGAGAATCACCTGTCCACAGGTGATGCTCTACCCCCTCACAGATTCCTCGCACATAGGCCTCCTTGTCCACCCTCAGTGCACGTACAGTTTTACGCCTCAGCTCCCTGAACAGCTCAGCTCTGCCATTCAGCCTGGCCCTGCGACTCTGGTCAATGGTATCCAGTGTCCCTTGAGAGACAAAATTCTTCTTTGCCCTGCGGTGAACTCCAAGGCATCCACCGGCAACATCAAGGACGGTGGTCTTGAAGGTGCTCCACAACTCTTCAGGACCCCCAAAGCACCCAGACCCCCAAGTGTCCACTCAGCCTGTTCGCAAACTCCTCAGCTACTCTCTCATCCCTGAGCTTGGCAACATCCAGCCTAGGCTGGGATGGTACCATTCTCCAGGATTTAAGGTGCAGCTTTAGAGTTGCTACAACAAGCCTGTGGTCAGTATTGAGGAACTGAGCACTCCGGTAGACCCTGCAGTTCTGGATCATCCTCCAACGACCGTCAATGAGGACATGGTCAATCTCCTTTGCCACACCGCCAGCGTTGGAATACCAAGTCCAGCGATGAGCTTGCGGGCGCTGAAACCATGAACCAGCCACCCTAAGTCCATGACTTCTTGCAAAGTCAAGGAACTTAGTGCTATTCTGGTTCATAGTTCCTGACCCATGGGGACCAACACACACCTCATAACCATCCCTATCAGTTCCAGTCGATGCATTGAAATCCCCCAAGACTAGAAGTGTATCTCGTCTGGGGCACTGATCAACCACAGACTCGAGTGTGGCGTAGAATGCATCCTTCACGGTAAGATCACTCGCCTCAGTCGGAGCATAAATAGAGACCAGGGAAATGACACCTAAGGAGTGACGAATCCTTAATCTCATAATACGCTCGTTGACCGGTGTTACCTCAATTATCATTGGGGTCAGCTTATTAGACACAGCTACAGCAACTCCTTGGGTATGGTAACCATCAGAGCGACCAGACCAATAGTAGGTGTAACCACCCACCATTATCTCGCCGCAATCCGGTCTCCGAACCTCAGAGAGAGCTGCAATCCCGATGTCCAAACGCTTGAGCTCAGATGATAACAGAGACAGGTGATCATCCTCTCTTAGGGATAGGACATTCCAGGCACCCACCCGAAGGGACCGCCTCAGGTTAACCCAAGGAGACCGCCGTCTGGTGGACGACACCTCAGCACCACTCCGACACACTCTCCCGCAATCTGACCCAGGGATGTTACCCCGTGGTTTCCCTCCTATCAAAGATTGGGGGTCCCGAAGGCTTTGCCCCAATCCCATCATCCGGTGAGCTGCCCTGCGAAGGGAAGCTGCACAGGAGGTACTCCCACGGAGTGGGTTTTCAGATTTTTTTTCGTTTTTGCGTTTTGCGGAATGAAGGGTTTTACGGTGGCCGGAGAGCAAATCCTGCCACCAACCTCCTAATTAGAAGTAACCCAACTGCAGGAGGACGTCCGCAGACACAGTTGGGCACTAGATATGGATGGCCGTTGGCTCACAAGGAGCTCCTCCGCCCTTTGACAGGTTTTGTTTTTAATCCTGCTGGGTGTCCATATCCAAACACCCCCCTCACCAGAAAACCTGGTGGGGGAGACGGTTTAGTCGCCGACAACCCGACCATGGAACAGGTTAGTACAGGTTTACATGGTACCTGTAGCAGGTCACAGATCGAACCTGACCTGACAAAGGGTAAACACAAGGTTGTTTTGGTTAAACTGTTGCATTGGATTGTGACCGTAACCAGAATAGCACAGAGTGTGGTGAACAAGCAGCCGTAAGTGCAAAAAACAGTCTAATTCATCGTTGTCTGTTTCTCTTTAAGTTGACAGCGCACACGTAACTCGGTTACATGTAATTCAGAGAATCCGTTTTTGGACCCTTCTTTGGGGGCAGCAGTGATATTTTATGACTTCTGGGAGATGGGAGGCAGTCAGAGGAGGACAGTTTGAATAAAGCAGAGGAGGAGCAACAGCAGCGGAACAGGAAATGAGAATAAGGGCACTGAAGGAATCTGGGTCTGTAGTAGCCAAATCAGGATGTAACTTTTGCACCTTTTTGTGAGAGAAAGATACAAAGTTAAATTGCTGTAGTCGGTGTGAGTGTGGCACAACGGGGGGACAGAACAGGATGGGTTGTGTGCATGAGATTTGGAGGCAAACACAGGGTTAAGACATTCTGCCATATCTCAGGCAAAGTGTACAGATATGCCGTTTGAGGCAGGCAATGATGTGGAGGGGGACGGACTTGACAAGGTGTCACTGTGACTTTGAGGAAGGAGACTGGTTGAAGAGTTCAGCCTTGAGATTTGCAGGATGAACTCTTGCTCAAAGGAATTAATTATGTCATTCACACATCACTTCCTGCAATGCTTCTCTCTCCAAGCTTCAGACACCTTTTTCTGCGCGATCTCCTTTTACACTCGGACAACTGAGCTTCCTTCCTCTTGCAGTTTCTCGTCTGTGAATAAAGTCAAATGAAATTTAAAACCTTACATTGTTTCAAAAAAATAATTAAATATTACAGCAAACACATCAACCATCTGCCCCTTTCGATCTTCCTTTGCTCAGAAGAAGTCTTTAATCTGCTTTGCTCTCGTGTTTGAACAGCTCTGCCAAAGCACTTTGTCCAGATCACGAGGAAGTGGCACTAATTGGTGCCTCAAAGAACAATTAAATTATCTGAGTGTTAAATGGACCTTATAGGAGTCATATGTTTGTATGTTTTCTAAGGGACTGGTTCAATTATATTTCGTTCTGACCGACACAACACAACGTATTACCTCTGCCACCAAAGGTGGATGGAGGTTATGTTTTCACCCTTCTCTGTTTGTTTGTCTGTCTGTCTGTGAGCATGATATCTCAAAAAGTTAAGGACTGATTCGGATGAAACGTGATGGATGAGCTTCGTAGGTGACAAGAACAAGATGAACTCTCTTGGGTGCCGTTCTAGTTTTCCTTTTGTTTTCTAAATCGATGTTACCAGTGGAACCCTAACAGCTTGGACTGCTGGTTATGTCTGTAATTGTATCAGTCTCTCGGCACAAACTGAATGGTACGGTGTGGAGCTGGACAAGATGGAAGAAGTGACCATCAGGTAATGACTGATCAGACATTTGAGTGTGATGGCACAATGGTTTTAGCATGTTTTAGCCCAACTTGACCCAACTCGACAGGAGGAATTTTAAGCTGAATTTAGTTTGAGCAAAATCAGAAGAGAAACACAACTGACCCGAACACAAGTTGGGATAATTGTATACTAGTCGGCATCCACAACAATACTTAACCATGGTGTGGAATGTCGGCCGAGGCCCTCACTCATTCTTTTCTTCCACCCTCACTGAAAAAAAAAAAAAAAATCTTTATTCGCTTTTAAATTTGTTTTCTCCACAACCGTTTCAGCAATTTACACAAAACTTTCAAGATCGGAGCCCCAACCCTTGCATAATTGTGTTCAACAAAGTTACATGATGATTGAATGGAAAATGCATCCGGCGTTCCAAAAGGTCTTTTCTGTAGGTGTGGGTTACAGGGTGTTTCACGTACCAGGAATAAACAGCCTCGGCCTCGCAAAGTTCAGGAATTCCATGGTGGAAAAGACACTGACCTGATTGTGGATCGTCCTGACAATCTCTGCCGTCCATGGGATGTCATAGCTTGTGTTGCATGAAGCATAAATCTTGCCATCGAACATAAAAATGTGAAAAAATAGAATAAACATAAATATATGAATACAAAATGTAAGGAGGTTACTGGCATTGATGTCATCCACATAAAATATGCCTGACATCAGATCTACGGTCATATCGAGGGTCAGCGTACTCATTTAATTGATTATTCCTGACTGCAAACCTCCTTACTGGTGATCAGCAGGGCAGAGACCATGTGTTCGTGTGGCAGATG
>NC_140974.1:14299063-14324063 GCF_056783735.1 Eptatretus burgeri
AGTCTCCTTATCTTCCTTCCTCTGTCCAGATGTCACACCAAGTACCTTCCTAGCTATCTCCCTCACAACTTCTGCTGTCGTTGCCCAATCATCCCACCCATCTTTACCACCATCCAACGCCTGTCTCACCTCCTCCCTAAATTTCACGCAACAGTCTTCCTCCTTCAGCTTCCACCATCTGGTCCTTGGTTCAGCCCTCACTCTCTTCCTCAACCTCACCTCTAAAGTCATCCTACAGACCACCAATCGATGCTGTCGATCGACACTCTCCCCTGCCACGACCTTACAGTCACTAATCTCTTTCAGGTTGCATCTCCTACTTAAGATGTAATCCACCTGTGTGCACTTTCCTCCACTCTTGTATGTCACCCTGTGTTCCTCCTTCTTCTTGAAATACGTGTTTACCACTGCCATTTCCATTCTTTTTGCAAACTCTACCACCATTTGCCCTTCCACATTTCTCTTGTTGAGACCGTACCTCCCCATCACCTCCTCATCCTCTTTATTCCCTTCCCCAACATGTCCATTGAAATCTGCTCCAATCACCACTCTTTCATCTTTGGATACACTCTCCACCACTTCATCTAACTCACTCCAGAAATCTTCTTTATATTCCATCTCACACCCCATATGTGGGGCATATGCACTGATGACATTCATCATCACCCCTTCAATTTCCAACTTCACACTCATCACTCGGTCAGACACCCTCCTCACCTCCAATACCCTCTTGACATGATCTTCCTTCAGGATTATCCCGACACCATTTCTCCTCCCATCCACACCATGGTAGAACAGTTTGAAACAACCTCCAATGCTCCTCGCCTTACTCTTGTACACACAGTATGTCCACCTTTCTTCTCTCCATCATATCAGCCAACTCTCGCCCTTTGCCAGTCATCGTCCCAACATTCAGAGTTCCAACTCTCACCTCCACACTTCTACCCTTCCCCCTCTCCCACTGCCTCCGGACTCGCCTTCCCCGTCTCCTTCTCCTCCTTCGCCCAGCAGTAGCACAATTTCCACTGGTACCCTGCTGACCACCGGTACCGGTGGCGGTCGTTGGTAACCCGGGCCTCGACCGATCCGGTATGGAAATTCGTTTTGTTGTCCGCATAATGATTTGGCATAGGTTTTTACGCCGGATGCCCTTCCTGACGCAACCCTGGTCACCTCTTACGACACACAGGGATATGGTACACCTATTCTAACCGGGGCATACACCGGGCCCAGTACAACTGGTGCTCATTTCGCCGACCTCGGAAGGATGGCAGGCTGAGTCAACCCCCTAGTGTTTTCGACTTGGTTTATATGTGTATATATATATATATATATATATATATATATATATATATGTATATATATATATATATATATATATATATATATATATATATATATATATATATATATATATTTTTATACATATATATATATATATATATATATATATATATATATATATATTTATATATATATATACATATATTAATTCAGTGTCCCAACGGGGCTTGAACTCAGGACCTCTTGAGTCCCAAGCCACTGCCCTTACCACTGCGCCAACACCAGGCTTCGTATATATATATATATATATATATATATATATATATATATATATATATATATATATATATATATATATATATATATATATATATATATATATATATATATATATATATATATATATATATATATATATATATATATATATATATATATATATATATATATATATATATATATATATATATATATATATATATATATATGTATATATATATATATATATATGTATATATATATATATATATATATGTATATATATATATATATATATATATATATATATGTATATGTATATATTATCCCTGTGTCGTAAGAGGCGACCAGGGTTGCGTCAGGAAGGGCATCCGGCGTAAAACATGTGCCAAATCACGATGCGGATCATACGGATGATCCGCTGTGGCGACCCCTTACAGGAGCAGCCGAAAGAAGAAGAAGAAGAAGAAGATATATATGTATGTATGTATATATATATATATATATATATATATATATATATATATGTATGTATGTATGTATGTATATATATATATATATATATATATATATATATATATATATATATATATATATATATATATATATATATATATATACTGGATGACCCGTGAACCCATTGGGTTCCCATTGTGACAGCGGTTGATGAAAAAAATCATTTCAAGAAAAAAAAAGAAGCTCCAGCGAACTATACCGCTGAGGTTGTTTGCATTGATCAAATAATCCCGAAGAATACTTGACTGAATCGGGAATTGATTTTTTAATAATTTTGTTCATTGCCCGATTTGAACGGAACTTGATATTGCGAGTCAATGTGAAAAAAAATGGAGAGAAGAAAGTCGAAGCAATTATTGTGCGTTATCTTCTAAACATAATTTTATTTATTAATGAACACCGAAGTATTCAATCAAAATGGTGATGTTTATTTTATGCTTAAAAATAAAGCCTTATTTGTCGATACTAAATGTTTGAGATTTTAAAATAAATCATTTCAAGAAAAAAATAAAGATAGCTCCAGCGAACTATACCGCTGAGGTTGTTTGCATTGATCAAATTCTCCCGAAGAGTACTTGACTGAATCGGGAATTGATTTTTTAATAATTTTTTTCGTTCCCCAATTTGAACGAAACTTGATAGTGCACACCGCAGGAGAATGGTGAGTAAGGTGGCCCGAAAATGTTTGCGCTATTGTGTACCATTTTGGCTGTATTTCTGGAACATACATGCAAGAGGAGAGTTTTTGTAATATATGTATATATATATATGTATATGTATATATGTATGTATATATATATATATATATATATATATATATATATATATATATATATATATATATATATATATAAAATATGTATACCCTGTGTATTTATCTCTCTGTTACGGAGGAAGTGACCCTGTTCACAGATGTGATGTCATGACTGCCTTCACCCCATTGGTTGGACAAGCTCCCCCATCTCTCAAAATTCAAAAAAAAAATTAAAAAAACCTTAAAATTATTGGCAGTTCCTTTGATAAAGCAAAAGCACATGGTCTGTTGTTCTCACATTGCAGACATGTTGTTGGCCTCTATTTTTCTAAACTGCCTCTCCTCTGGTCTTGCTCCCTCTGTTCTCTGAGCTTTCTGACCATACCAAGCTACTCCAAGAAGTGTGCATCCTTTCACAAGCCACATTAAACTCACAAATGCATTCCAGGCTGACTGCAGACTTCCACTCTTTTGTTTCTATTTCTTTCCGTTGATGGAACCACCTTCTGGAGGCTGTTCGATCACATTTTTCCTTCCAGGACTTCAAGCAAGTGGTGCTCTGCCATTTCGTGTGATTCCTCCTCCCACCTGCAATCTCTTCTATGCCGTTAACCCAATCATCTAACTTCCTAAACTCCCTCAAATCCCTCTGCTCTTTTCCTGATTGTTCATTTCCTTGCTTGCTGTGACCAACTGTGGTCCCATTTTATCCTCTGTCACCTCTTTCTTCCATGAGCTGAGATTTTGAAAGAATAAAAAGAAAAACAATTGCAATTGGAGATATTCTTGAACAGCTTCTTAATTTATTGGAGATATTCTTCAACTGATATTTCATTTGTAGCACTGGCTATGATTGCAATACGCTCAAATATATAGCTCACCATCTTTGGGGCATCGCTCCATTATGTATACAAAAAGTCGGGAAAGTTTTCATCCATCCAGCATCCTGCTTTTCTCCATACATTCCACTTCATTTTATTTGTTCTACTCCCCACTTCAATCCTCCCTTCAATGCGGAAGAAATATGGAGGTGCCACCTTTCAAAATAATATTACAAGCTTGTCGTTTGTGAATCTCCTTTTTTATCCATCCCATAACGATATGGAAAGTAAAGTTGAATCACTTTTCGCAAAAAATACTTTCCAAAACAAGCCTTGCAAAATAATTGAGTTTGAAATATAATCTTTCTTCTCCATTTAAGTTTTCTTTATCTTTTTTTGAAAATAAGAGTTACTTTGCAAATGTATTACTTTCTTTTGGCAAGTCATTTAGCATTAACATGAAGAATAAGACGACTAGTAGGTGCAGCTTCGACTCTTTTCTACGTTCTATCCTTTGCATGGGAGCATTTAATCTCTGCATAACCGAAGACACATCATCCCGTTTATCTGCAAGCCGCTCTGCTGTTAACACAGTGAGGGTTCGTAGGGTAGGCATATTTCCTCGTCTGACAGCAGAGGCACACCAATTATTAGACTTGCTGTTTTATGGCCACAGAAGCTCATATCTTTCATTTTTATTGTCGCAAGATGAACGGATTAAGGTAGGGAGGGTTTGATGGATGGAATTCAAATTGTACTGGTCGGTGGTGCGATCAGAATGAGAATATAGCCTAACGCGGGATCTTGACTTGAAATGCAGCGTGTTGACGAGTGGACCTCAAAACAAGAGTTCATTTCAAAACGACTCCATAGAGTCACTGCATTGACAGACTCCACATTAAAAATTCACGACTTTTCATAAATACGGTAATGTCTCCAGATCTGCACATGAATTATTGTTCAGGCGAACGTTTTTGTGACAGTGCAAGGATGACGTGAATGTTTTAAACACATAACCCCTCTCCTTTGAGGGCTCGCCCTGATATGGCAAATGAAGAAAAGGTGCAAAACACACACTGCATCAAACGAGTTCATTTAATGTTTCCTTAATAACAGCTCAAAGCCGTCTTGAACAGCATCTTCACAAGTCGCAAGCTTCTACGACGTGTATGGAATAAAACTCCAAAGAGAGGTGTACTTATACACAAGTTGCAATTTGTGTTTAAAGTGAAAGAAACATCCAATTCCAAAGAATGATAATTTCCTGGATGTTGTAAAACTTTTTCATGCTACATCCATGTTTGAAAAAAGACGAACCTTAAAAAAGTAAATTTTTTTAGAATTACTTCTTTACTTCTTTCAAAGAAACTTGCTCTCCCTCATGCACAGATTTATCCCCTCTCGTGTTCAGTTGTCTTACCCTTCCTCCCGCCCTTGGTTTACTGAAGCTTGTGGCGAGGCAGTTGTCCTGAAACAACTTGCCTTTTCCTCATGGAAAGCAAACCCAACTGAGGGCAATCTCAGTTCTTTCCACAAAGCTCGGAACAAGTGTGTATCTACCCTCAGGAGAGCCAGAAAACAACATCTTTCTCATCTCAAGTCTGAACTCTCAAACCTCTCTCCCTCCTCAAAATCCTGGTGGCGTTTAATCAAATCTGTTTCTGGTGTATGTTCCCCCTCCATCCCCTCCCTTACCTCAAATAGCCGCACTGCTGATTCCACACGTGATAAAGCTGAATGTCTAAACTCGGTGTTTGCAGCTAAATCTTGTGTCCCAAACCCATCACTATCTCTACCCACTTTACCCAGTCGGACCCAACTGTCCCTGGACTCTGTATCCTTTTCTCCTGACAAGGTGGAGAGCTTGCTTTCAAGCCAGATTTCAAGCCAGATTTGCAGAATCTGACTTTAATCAAGTCAGATTCTGCAACCGGTCCAGACGGCATCAGCCCACATGTCCTCAAAGCCTGCTCTTCTGCTCTTGCTCACCCTCTCTCTGTTCTATTCACCCTGTCATTTGCCCAAGGTCATCTGCCATCTGCTTGGAAATCTGCTAACATCACTGCCCTGCATAAAAAAGGTGCAAAAACAGATCCCTGTAACTACAGACCAATCAGCCTTCTCCCAATCATCAGCAAGGTTATGGAATCCATCATTGCTTCAGACATGAAATCCTTCCTCTTCTCCAATGGCTTGATTTCCAATCATCAATTTGGTTTCAGACCAGGTCACTCTACCCTGGATATGCTGCTTCTGCTCTCCCATCAATGGATGGAGGTCCTCAATGCCAGACAGGAAATCCGAGCCGTATCCCTGGACATATCACATGCTTTTGACACAGTCTGGCACCCTGCACTACTCACCAAACTCTCTTCCTATGGTATTCAAGGCCATCTCCACTCATGGCTCGCAGACGTCCTCTCCTGTCGCAGTCAACGTGTGGCCCTAAATGGAGTTATTTCATCCCCTCTTCCTGTGCAGGCTGGAGTTCCTCAAGGTAGCGTTCTGGGCCCTGTTCTTTTTCTGGTTTTCATCAATGATCTCTCGGACTCTCTGGAAAATCCTCTATTTCTCTTTGCCGACGACTCCACCCTCTGCCGTACCATTTGTCATCCCTCAGACCGGCAAGCAGCAGCTTCTTCGCTCACTGCAGATCTGGATAAAATCACAAACTGGTCCAACACGTGGAACATGTCTTTCAATCCAGACAAATCTCACACTCTCACTATGTCTCTTCGAAAGGACCGTTTAGAAACCCCCCCATCCCCTTTCTCAACAATCCTCTGGAAGAAGTCTTTTCTTTCAAGCTTCTGGGTCTCACTATCTGCCATGACCTTTCCTGGGAAAGTCACATTTCCAACCTCGCCTCAAAAGCCAGCCGCCGACTGGGAATCCTCCATTATGCAAAGTCCTTCCTCGGCCCTCTTGAGCTCCTGACCACTTACAAAGCTTTTGTCTGTAGCCTGATGGAGTACTGCTCTCCCCTCTGGGCTGGTGCTCCTGCCTCCCACCTTTCTCGGCTTCACGCTGTCAAAACCAGGGCATTTAAGATCATCGGCATCTCCCGCAATGAAGCTGAGTCTTTGGGCCTCTCACTCAATCACCGCAGGTTGGTCGGTGGTCTTTCTGTCTTCTACCGACTCCTCTCCAGCCTTGCCCCCCCTGCTGTCTCTGCAATTTGTCCCCACCACATTTCCACAGGGCACTCAAGGTCCGCCAACAACCCCCTTCTGGTAAAACTACCAAAATCACGAATCACTGCTCATCTTCACTCTTTCATTCCTCTTTTTTCCCGCCTTTGGAATAAACTTCCTCACTCTATTCTTTCCCATTCTTCCCTCCAGGCTTTCAAAACAGCTGTTCACCACCACCTCTTATCTTCCCCCATCCAAATCCTCGATCTTTTCTACCCCCGATAATCCACCCAAGCCCACTTCCTTCAATTCCCCTGCTTTCCTTCCTGAAAGTCCCTGTAATGTCCATCTTCTCTTCGCCATGTTCCCCGTCCCATCCCCATCCCTCTCCCTTCCACTGTTCACCTAATGTGTCTTTTCCCCACTGTTTTGTCCCTTCCACTCCCGCCCCTCTTTGTCATGCCTCCTTGCTGGGAGTTGTGTGTTAGCTCTCATACGAGCCTTGACCAAGGTATACAAAAAAAAAAAAATGTAACCAGTGAATTAACAAGTAATTTGTATAGATGCTGCTACATCTTCATCATCACAGGTCGAGATGCATGTCCAACCAATGTACATTTCACAACCAATTTTGTGATATATATATATATATATATATATATATATATATATATATATATATATATATATATATATATATATATATATATATATATACACACGCATATACATTTTATAAACATTTTAACTTTTTTCAGTGGGTTCATCAAATGATGGAATTCCTCCAGAAGGATCGATCCATTGGGTCAATTTTGTGCAAACCCAAACATTCCATATCTTTCTTGACAGTTTCAATCCATGTCGTTTTCAGACATCTTCATGGCTTTCTTGCTTCTACCATTTGGTTTATGAGTATCTTTTACAGCTTATCTTTTTGACCTTCATTGCAGATGACCATACCGACCAATTCTTCTCTTCCTGACTTCTTCACTAGTGTTGATTTTTAATTCTCTTCTGAACTTTTGAGCTTGGGAATTCTTTCTTTCAGAGACAATCTCTTCATCCATCATATCATTCTCATCTCAGTTCTTTCCCTTCTTTTGCCATCTTCGATCCACATTGTCCATGTTTCACTTCCATACATCAACACCGGTCTGACACAGGTTTTAAAAACTCTAACTTTTACAGATAATGGAATGTTTCTGTGCTTTGTGATACCACCTCGTTGCCTCCATTTATTTCCGGCTGACTTTATTCTCGATCTAACGGCTAATTCTGCTCCTCTTGATGCTTCTTTCATTCCCCAATGTATCAGAAACTTTTGATCTTTTCTAAATTATATTCTGAGCTTAGTAGCAGTGTTTTTGTTCTTCGTTTTTTTTTTTCCGATTGATCCTCACATCTTTAACATATTGAAATCCAAGTGGAACCAAATGTTCTGTGATAGCACTGCACCTCTTGTGACACTATCTACAACACTACCTGCAGTGAATCGAGTTCCTTCCAACTCCTTTTCCACAAATTAGACAAGGCCATTACCTGCTTTCTTTCCTTTCTCCTTCTTTGCCACTGACCACAAACTTCATCCTTACTAGAATCCACGGAGCGGTGTTTGTGGGTTTGTTTGTCGCAGTACTCATCCTACAGTTCTGGGCCAATTCCATCCAGACTTACTGTAGAGGATCAGCATAACCCCAATTAATGTATGGGGTGTATCTATCTTTGCCAGTGGTCTTGGGAGGTGAGGGGGACAACAAAAATTCTCCATGTAAATGTGTATCACGCAGCACCGCCTCCAGGTGGGGGAAGGTATTACAAGTCTCCATCATTACAGTGCAGTTTTCCTGTCACCACATTTTTTAGTGCTGTGAGGTGTTTTGAAACATAAGCAGGACGTATATTTTTGCTTCATGCACGTAACCTAGGATTTTTTTTAACATATACAGAGCTGTCAGTTGCCTATACACCACCCAAATAAATGTATGATTCAGAAGAATGTGTTGTATGCTTGGAACAAGATCACCCTCGGGCAGGTACTCTGCTCGTTCATCTAAATGTGGCATTATTGGTAGGAGCTGAATACTTTTGCATATTGTTTTTTCTATGGTGTGTAATTTCCCCTTTCCATTGTTGTTTCTATTGTATGTAAATTGTCCTTTCTATTGTTTTTTTCTATTGTGTGTAATTTCTACTTTCCATTGCTATTATTTTGTATGTAGTTTGCCCTTTTCATTGTTATTTCTATTGTTTATAATTTTCCCTTTCCATTGTTTATAGATGTTTTTTTTTATTCTTATATTTTGTATACCTTGTCGAGGCTCGTATGAGAGCTAACACACAACACACAGCAAGGGGGGCATGACACAAGAGGGGCGTGAGTGGGAAGGACAAAACAGTGGGGAACAGAGACATTAGGAGATCTGTGGAAGGGAGAGGGATGGGGTGGGAAACCCGGGTACACAAGATGGACATTACAGTAACTTTCAGGAAGGAAAGCATGGAATTTGAAGGAGGTGGGCTTGGGTGGATTATCGGGGGTAAAAAAGATCGAGGATTTGGATGGGGGATGATAAGAGGTGGTGGTGAACATCTGTTTTGAAGGCCTGGAGGGAAGAATGGGATTGAATAGAGTGAGGGAGTTTATTCCAAAGTCAGGAAAAAAAAATGAAAGAGTGAAGGTGCGCAGTGATTCGTGATTTTGGAAGTGTTACCAGATGGGGGTTGTTGGCAGACCTTGAGCGGCCTGCGGAAATGTGGTGGGGACAAATCGCAGAGAGAGCAGGGGGAGGGGGCAAGGCTGGAGAGGAGATGGGAGAAGACAGAAATACCACCGACCTGCCTGTGGAGAGAGAGTGAGAGGCCCAAAGACTCAGCCTCATTACGGGAGATGCCAATGATCCGAAATGCCTTGGTTTCCACAGCGTGAAGCCGAGAAAGGTGAGAGGCAGGAGCCCCAGCCCAGAGGGGAGAGCAGTACTCCATCAGGCTGCAGACGAAAGCTTTGTAAGTGGTCAGGAGCTCAGGTGGGCCGAGGAAGGACTTTGCACGGCGGAGGATTCCCAGTCGGCGACTGGCTTTGAAATGTGGCTTTCCCAGGAAAGGTCATGGCAGATAGTGAGACCTGGAAGCTTGAAAGAAATGACTTCTTCCAGAGGATTGTTGAGAAAGTGGATTGGGGGGGGGGGGGTCTAAATGGTCCTTTCGGAGAGACATAGTGAGAGTGTGAGATTTGTCCGGATTGAAAGACATGTTCCACTTGTTGGACCAGTTTGTGATTTTACCCATATATGCAGTGAGCGAAGAAACTGCTGCTTGCCGGTCTGAGGGATGACCGATGCTACAGCAAAGGGTGGAGTCATCAGCAAAGAGTATAGAGGATTTTACAGAGAGTCGGAGAGATCATTGATGAAAACCAGAAAAAGAACAGGGCCCAGAACGCTACCTTGAGGAACTCCATTCTGGACAGGAAGAGGGGATGAAAGAGGGGACAGGGGACAAGAGGGGATATTTGAAGAGGAGACAGGATGTTGTGTGCCATTTGCATTTTCAATTGTTTATTGATTATCATGTGTAATTTTTCCCATTGTTTGGTGTTTCTATTGTGTGTAATTTGCCCTTTCCATTGTATATTTATATAGTGTGTAATTTTCCCTTTCAAATGCTTATTTTTATCATGTGTTATTTGTCCTTTGCATTGTTTATTTATATCATGTGTAATTTGCCTTTTCCATTGTTTATTTATGTTGTGTGTCATTTGCATTTTCATTTGTTTTGTTGTTTCTATTGTGTGTAATTTGCCATTTCCATTGTTTGGAATTTATATTGTGTGTAATTTGCCATTTCCATTGTTTATTTATATCATGGGTAATTTGCCCTTTCCATTGTTTATTTATGTCATATGTAATTTGCCTTTTCCATTGTTATTTCTATTGTGCAAAATTTGCCCTTTCCATTGTTATTTCTGCTGTATGTAACTTGTCCTTTCCATTGTTATTTATATCATGTGCAATTTGCCCTTTCCATTGTTATTGCTATTGTGTCTAACATGCCTTTTCCAAGTTTATTTCTATTTTGTGTAATTTGCCCCTTCCATTGTTATTTCTATTGTCTGTCATTCACCCTTTCCATTGTTATTTCAAAAGTGTGTTAATTGTCCTTTCCATTGTTGTTTTCCATTGTTCATGGTTACTTTTTTTGCATGTCCAGAGCTGTCAGTTACCTACACACAACCGAATTCAAGGAATGCATTAGAAGAACATGTTGTATGCTTGGAACAATATTGCTCATTGGGAAGGTACTCTGCTAGTTCATCTAAATGTAGCATTATTGGTAGGAGGTGAATACTTTTGTAGACCACACTGTTTAGCCCTTCCGACATTCAATACATTCAATCATCCACACAAAGGTCAGAGTTAAATTTGAGTATTTATTTTTCAACTGCCTTTATAATTAAGGCTTTGGCTATTTGTGGAGACTCAGGTTATGTTTGGTGGCAAGTGGCATGTGCTGGCCCAAATTTTTGTGGTAATGGCCATGATGGGATCTGAATAATGATCTACATAGCCGATAAATGGTGATTACAAGTATAAATTATTTCATGAGATGCTTTGTCAGGCCATTGGAGTGGGGGTGGTGAATGGTTGAGTGCTCAGAGTGTGCTGAAGTGGCAGAAACTTCATACATCAACTCCTTTGCTCTGACCTGTGGTGCTAATGTGGCATGTGGCTTTGAAAGGCTTATTTGTCACTGTAGATCTCCATCTGCATGGGGATACAGTGTATGATATGCAGTTCATCCATTTGGTGGAACAGATACAAATCAGAGTTGAATTTGAATATGTTATAAATCTGCATCTGATTATAATAAGCATTCCAACGTACAGCAAAACCATGACTTCAACAACATGTTGTACTTTACTGTGACCCGACAACAACACAAAGCTTGTTGGACACGATGAGATGCACCCTAAGGGGTATCAGTAGAGTACAACGTGAAGGTGATATCATGGTGGTGTTGTCGGTTGGCCAACTGATTATAATAATCTTTATTCCCAATAAGAAAATTGTGTCCTTCTAAAGCTGCTAAAGTAAGGCAAGACACAAAGCTTGTTGGTCACAAATCATGCAACAATGGCTGTGACGGGATATGATTTGTCTTGTACAGTCTATACACAGTGAAGGGGTCTTAACACACACATATATATGTATATATGTATATATGTATATATGTATATATGTATAAATGTATAAACGTATAAATGTATAAATGTATAAATGTATAAATGTATAAATGTATAAATGTATAAATGTATATATGTATATATGTATATATGTATATATGTATATATATATATATGTATATATGTATATATGTGTATGTGTATATATATATATATATATATATATATATATATATATATATATATATATATATATATATATATATATACATATTGTTACGAATTTGGAATTCAATCGCACAGAACATACAGGTTCCCTGATTCAGCTATGTCGATAAGTGCATGTTCCCGAGATAGCTCACCTTCCATTGTTTGGATGTTCAGAGATCGATTAGATGCGCTGCGGATCGATTTAATAGTTAGGGAACGAAACAATGGAGACGTCCCTCCCCCTCTTCTGCAAAGAGGAAGAAGAACCATGCCATCCCGTGACGTCAACAACTCCCTCCTGCCCATGGTTGCGAGGGGGGTGGATCACGAGGGCATGAGTCATGCCGGGTGCAGGGGAGGGGGTGCAAAGGATAAAGAGGACATCCTTTCTTTGTTCATAAAGAGTCTCGTGGGAGTCCCGTGGTAGGGATGAGTTCGTGGGCTGAGTTCGTGGGAGTCCCGTGGTTGGGCTGAGCTCGTCGGCTGAGTTCGTGGGAGTCCCGTGGCAGAATTCGTGAAGAGTCCCGTTCTCAATCCCGTGTGCAGAGTTCGTGTGCTGAGTCCCATGGGAGGAATAAGCTTTTTTGCTTCGGAGAGAGCAGTCGTTCAGCCATAGGGTCCTGCTTGGCTTGCTTGGCTTGAGGCCTTCGGAAGCTTTTTGCTTCGGCTGGCTCAGTGAGCTTCGGCTGCTGCTTTGTTTTGGAAGGAACTTGAGCCAGTTGTTCGGCTCGAGCTGCGAGTGGAGGCTTCTTCCTCTTCTTCTTCTTCCTCTTGGTTTGTGGAGCTTGTCGTTCTCCATTTTGTTTCCTGGCTTGGTGCGACGCGTCGGCCTCTTCTTGGAGTTGGTTCCTCAGGGAAGTGACGATCGACAGGAAGAATCGGCGCCTCATCTCACTGGCATGTGTTGAAAAGCGCGGGAGGATTCGCGGGAGCTCGGGAAGGATCGCGGCGATTGGATCCAGCTCGCTCTTGCTGGAGCCCGGGTCCGGACAAGTTGAAGACCACACGAGGTGGAAAGGTTCGAGTCAAGCTCTGAGTTTCAGCTCACCTGTCCTCCGAGCTGGAGCTCGTGATAAAAGGCCTCAGCCACCGTTTCTTGTGTGTGTGCGCGAACGTGTGTCCGTGGGCCCGTCGAATAAGTAGGAACTGCTGTTAAGTGTAAATGACTGTACATAATAAGTAGACGGTTGTGGTTCTTCTATTGTGCTTTTGTTGCTTGTATAATTGCATACGTGTTTTGCCTTATATAATTGCATACGTGTTTCATTATAATAAATGTCCTTGTGTGAATGAAACCTGCTCGTTGCGTCCATTCCCTCATTGACTGAACATTTCGTGTGTTGGGAGTTAGAAAGCCGTTGGTTTGCCGTAATAGGGGGACATTTGGACCGACGGTTCTCGGCGATTACGCCGCTCGGCATCGCGCACGGACAAGCTCGCCTCGGCGGTTTGTTCCGTACGAGTTCCGTCGAGGGTGGAATACCCCGGTAGTTGGATCACATGGGTATTTAGGTAAATTGAAGATTGGCAATCGACCCTACCCCATGTGATTTGCCGATTGGCGTATTTCGGTTCTTGTACAAGGACCCGTCGCTCGGAGTTATCCGTGCGGCGATCTATATTCCGGGCGATCGGTCGGGCCGACTCGACTTGCGGCTCCGTTCAGAGCAGTCGGTTTGCGGCTGACACCCCAGCCAGTAACTATATATATATATATATATATATATATATATATATATATATATATATATATATATATATATATATATATATATATATATATATATATACATATACATACAATTGACACCTTCCACACTCCTCAAGCCGAAGAAGCTGCATAAAGAAACCCAAGAAGGCCTACACAAGGTAAGCGCTTTGCTGTTTTCAATCCCTTCCCAGAGTTCCTCCACAGCTATAAAGACATTCACCCATAATACACATGAGAATCCCAATGCTACATACCCCCTCAGTTGCTGGACTGGTTTTATCACTTATTGGTGAATTATCAGCGACAGAGCAGACAGCAATACACACTGATGGCACTGTCATCCTGTTGTTTCACAGAAGCAGGGTGATTCATCAATGAGTTTGCTGTCTCTCAGCTGGACGTTAAACTGTATGTCACATCTGCCAAAATCCATCCTCTCACTTTCTCACCCCTCTCGCTTTCTCTCCCACCCATATCCCTCTCTCCCCCACCCATATCCCCCTCTCTCCCAACCATATCCCTCTCTCTCCCAACCATATCCCTCTCTCTCCTAACCATATCCCTCTCTCTCCCACACATATCCCTCCCTCTCCCAACCATATCCCTCTCCATCCTACCCCCATTCCTCTCTCCCACTCTCTCTTGACCCCCCTCCCCTCTCCCCTCCCTTTCTCTCCCACCCTCCCCCCTCTCTCTCACACCCATAATCGCTCCCCATTCCACCCCTATTCCTCTCTCTCCCACTCTCTCTCTCTCTCTCTCTCTCTCTCTCTCTCTCTCTCTCTCTCTCTCTCTCTCTCTCTCTCTCTCTCTCTCTCTCTCTCTCTCTCTCTCTCGACCCCTCCCCTCTCCTCCCTCTCCTCTTCCCTCCCTCTCTCTCTCCCACGCCTCCACCACTCTCTCTCTGACCCCTCCCCTCTCCCCCCTTTCCTCTCTCCCACCCTTCTTCCATCCACCTGCTTTCCCAACCCCCTTCCTCTGTTAAGGTGGCTGTTGAAGACTCATGGTTTCGTTTTGAATTTAAAACTGCTTCCCCATATGGTAGCATGTAAGAATTAGATTCTGAGTGAGCCAACTGGAGGGGTGCAAAGGTTGCTGCATGTGTGAGCATGCATGCATGCAGGCAGGCAGGCCTTTGCCAGGTAGATAGTGTGGGTTTTAAATGCTCCCACCCAGTTTTATATAGAACCCTGCGGCTCAAAAGAAAATGTTGCTGTTTGGGAACATTTTATTGCCCTTCCCTTCCCCTCCCTCATGCTACCTTCCTTTCCCCTCATGCTGCCTTCCAATCCCTTACCCTCATGCTGCCCTCCCTTTGCCTCATGCTGCCTTCCCCTCCCTTTTCACTGCCTTCCCTTCCCCTTCCCTCACACCACCTTCCCATCCCTTCCCCTCACATCACATTCTCTTCCCCTTATGTTGCGTTTCCTTCCCATCACAATGCCTTCCCTCCACCTCTCCTCATGTTTACTCCCTCCCCTCCCCATCCACGATGAAAATCTGCTGGCAATCTCTGTATGCTCTATTAAAGTGCTGTTTTAACATAGCCCACTTAGTTCAATCCTGTGCTACCCCCCCCCGCCCCCACTTCTCCACAAGTTCCACTATCAAACAATTAGAGAACCACTACCCACACTCTTACCTCCTTCCAACCCCCACCCCCCACTACCCCACTTCCCCCTCTCTCCCATATTCTCTATCCCACCCCTCCTGGAGTGCATAGTGATGCTTGGTGACGTATCATTCTCCCCACCCCCTTCCTGACTCTTCTCCCCTTTTTGGCTCCCCCTTCCTCACCACTCCTTGCTCTCCCCCCTCCCTCCTCCACCCCACTCTCCCTCCCCATCCCCTTTTGCTCCTCTGTCGCTTCCCCTTTCTCCCCCCTTTTAACATATTCCCGTCAACAAAGCAACGAGCTGTATTTACTTGAAATATGTAAAGAAGTAAGTTTGTTTGTTTGTTCATTTATGCATTCGGACCCTGCAGGAACCAATGCAACCAAACTTTGCATGGCCTCCTCTTTCATCCAGAAGAAGGTTGAGGTCTATGTTTGGATAAAAAAAAAACATTGAAAAACTTAAAAAAAAATTAAAATCAGATAATTGGCCTTCAGGTCTTGATTAGGTCTTGAGTTTATGCACTCCCTGCATTATTTTTTCCTGGATAAATCAAATAATATGTTTTGTGGAGACCATATGTTCAGGTTGTTCTGATTTGTTGTCAACAATACAAATTTAATTACTCTCATCATGTTTCACGCGTGGCCATTATTAAAAAGATTGCTTTACACAGGGTTATGACAATACCTTCATGTTCAGGCCTTGAGTGATTATGTATTGAATTTCCCTGGGCAACACCGGGTACTTCTGCTAGTATATGCTTGCACACATGCATCAAAAATTGGGTTCATTTGACCTGAGCATAACTGTCACATCATCATGCCCAACAGTGAGCTTGCTGCAACCCCTCGCGGGCACCTGCAGTATTCTAGCTACGGTGAGACGGCCGGTTCATTGTGACGGGTAGTGGCAGGATTGCAGCTACGAACACTGTTTCACCCTAGCTGGGGATCATCAGCACAGTGTAGTGCCATTTTGGGCTGCCATGACTTAACACCCATCTCGGACTACAAGTCGAGCTCAAGGCCTAAACCATCACAGATCGGGTCCCATCACAACGATTACCACAAACGTTGCAGGTACCCAGTCAGGGGTGAAGTGGAGACCACCCTTGGTGTTGACGCCACACTGACGGTCAGGTTGAGTGAACCCAACTTTCGATCTTTGTTCCCCAATCACAAATCGAAGCTCTTGAACTGTGCCATAATAATATTAAAGGCAATGCATTTGCACGGCAGGAGACGCTAGTCATTTACAGACTTGTATGGGGAATTGCCGTGATGGGACTCGATCCGAGATGTTGCTCTATACAGTTTTGAGTTGAGCTTTGAGCTTCATACATGCACACACACGTCGCCTGCCACAAAAATACAATATATATTTCAACGCAAGCAACTGGAAGGTTAATTTGCAAATAAAGGCAGTCAGGAATGGGATGGAAAATCTAAAATGTCTAACTTTTGTCTGTCTTCCCCAATGGGTGAATGGCACGTTATGCGCTGCCTATATACCCATGGACTGATCTCTGCAGCCACAATGGTTGGGCCTTTGACAGCCCCATTCCACGTCAGCACGATGGGTGGGGGCGAGGAGCGACCCAAGCATGAATGCATCAATCAAAGACTTTGGCCAAAAACGTTCCTTGGCCGACCCCACAAGGTGGGAATAAATGGACCTTGTTAAAGAGGTAGAAATGAAATCACCTGTATTCATAGTCGTCTCGCTCAGCAGCATTTTCACTCGATATTGCTGACATCCATTTTCACTGTTTTGGATCCGACTCCTCCTGGCCTGTTACGTGCTTTCTGAAAGAGCAGGCCATTCTTTAGAAAGGATTTCAATCCAGCTCTTCTATCTGCAATGCACATCACAGTATCATTGATGAGGAGTTGGCCTTTCCATGAGTACCAAATTCAAATGACAAATCCACTCCCTGCATGGCTTGAGCAACAGGTTCACTATCTTGCATCATTCTGACAATTCCTGGTCCACAACTCATGTGGTGGCCTCATGAGGATACATATTTATTGAGCCTGTGACGTGAGATCGGATCAGATCTACATTGGAATTAAATGGTAACACATTAGATGCTTTGACTCCAACTGAAAATGTATTAGGAGCTGGTGAGGATAACACGTAGCTTATTATACTAAGACTCACATTGTTAACTCCAACGGACAATCATAATCCCCAAAGATGTAAACTTGTGCTTCACGTATCCTCAACACACAGAAAACCCAAAAATGCATTTTGTTCTGGATGAAACTCGGCCCGTATGAGCTATAAACCGATAACACCTCTCAAAATTGTCTTGCTGCGAATTCCTTATGTTAAACCTCCAAATTACCTAAACGAGTAGATTTAACGAGTAGTGCAGTGGCCAGTATATCATCACCGTCTACAGGTCGTGCCACGAGATAGCACAGATAAAACATTGCCATATTCTCATTGAAAACGTGAAATTGTGCCGCGAGCTTACAAACGGAAGATGTAGAAGGCAGAGCAATTACCACCAGGGGGCCGTAATGCTACATTAACTGTCCAAATGACGTCATTATTCTTCCCTCGAAGAAATGTGCTACAAACTTACTCGACAAAGCATGCTGTTGGATACCCCATCGGCAGCACTAAGAGGTTTTAAAGTCTCAAAAAATTAGAGCCATATTTGCCAATTATAATTATCATCGACTGCGCAGCATCTCCATCGTCCATTCAATGATCTCGTGACACACATGGAGTTCAGCAATTGTACTGTATGCCTGGTGTAGGCTTAATGGCTCGAGTGGTGGGTTTGGGATCCTTGGATCCTGAGTTAAAATCCTGCTTGGCTGTTGAATTAATACCAGGTGGGGTTGACTCAGGCTGTCATCCTTCTGAGGTTGGCAAAATGAGTGCCAGCTTGCTGGTATCCTGCGTCAAAGTGGCGACCCGTCCAGGATTGTGTCCAATAGTCAAGGAGACCGCTTCGGCAGCATCAACGCTCTGTTCAGAGTATGGTCCCATTGGAATGGATGGATGAATGGATGGAATTGGACGGTACTATCTTGCAACCAAAATATATGAAATTATTCGAGTACAGAAATTCGACTAAATTGTTGGTGCACTTTCATAATTAGATAATATAATCATTCCTCAAACAACTTTCCTTTTTTTTTAATCCAAAAATTTAGTGTTTTTTTTTTTACTTGTACTATTGTTATCTTATGTGATACAAAAAATTAATGTTGAGGACAATAAATCAAAGCAAGTCGACTGAAAATCCATTACAGTTACACAATAAACAGGGTCCAGATATCTCGAGCATGAAATACAGAGTGAAGCATTTCTCGCTTTATGATATTTCACAATTCCAATGACTTGGGCAAAAGATTGCGCTTAAAGGCGTACCTTAGCATAACAAGAAAAAAGCTCAACCACCACGGACCAAATATGCATGCAGATTATTCTGGAAGCTCAGTATTGGATGTAACTTAGTTTCAGGTTAAGTTTAATGTACAATAAATCATCCGTCAAGTACCATAATACACGTAAGTATTCAGTGAGATGACGGGGCTGGCAGGCTAACTAACATTAAAAAAAAAAATTACATATACACAAGTTCCAAATTCCTGCCATCTACAGTTGAACATCAGGACCGGCCAGCCGGTTCATGAAATACTTGAGCCAAAGAGGTGCCCTGGCTGACCTCACAAGTCGATTGGAAGAATTAGGGCCGTTAAAGTAGGCGTCGAGACGACGTCAGGTGAGAGCAGGAAAAGAAGTTTGTTACCTTTGTCAGCAATAGTTAAACTGAAAAAAAGATTCCAATTATACAATTCATCAGCCTGAGGTTCACAGTATCAAAGAGTTAATTGGCATCAATTTTAAAAAGCAATTTTCATTAGTTAATTACCAATCACTCTTTCAACGAGTTTATTGTTAAGTGAAAATGATTGTGATGAAGAAGTTTGGTGCATAAACCAGTGCAACCATATTTAACATCCATTCTTTCTTCAAACGACAAAAGAGGAAAATTGCAAAACAGTAACTCTAAATTGCATTGATATACTGCGATGAAAAGAAAAATTCAAAATATCAGAAATATGAATTTCCAAAGGTTGATTGGATTTCAAGATGACAGCCACAGGCTCGACTTATCGGTGCTAATTGATCCAGAGGGAGTTTTCAACTTTTAACCTCCGCTCGACACAGCCATTTCCACACAGCACTGATGCAGTGCCCCTCGACCAGTACGCACACTGGAACTGGTACTCATTTCGCCGACCTCGGAAGGATGACAGGCTGAGTCAACCCCCTGGTGTATTAATTCAGCGCCGACGGGGCTTGAACTCAGGACCCTAGGATCCCAAGCCACCACCCTAATCACTGAGCCAACACCAGGCTTTGTGTGTGTGTGTGTGTGTGTGTGTGTGTGTGTGTGTGTGTGTGTGTGTGTGTGTGTGTGTGTGTGTGTGTGTGTGTGTGTGTGTGTGTGTGTGTGTGTGTATGAGAGAGAGAGGTATGCACAATGTATTGTTTGGGAAATGGCTTAGGGGTTTATTGGGGAATAGATAATACGAGTTATTTCCATAGTACATGATTACAATAAGTATATTAAATAAGTATAGCGAGGCACCTCGTCTTCCCTCCCAAAATATTTGTGTCTAAAGTCCAAACTCCCCTTTCCCCAACTTTGTGACTTAAGTGGATTTTTTTCCCCGTTGTGATTGTCATTATGTGTTTAAATTTCATAAACAACACCAAGGATGTGGCCAAGCTGACATATTCCAACACACTTCCTCAGCAGGTCTGACGTGTAATCGGACAATTACCAGCCTTCCCAGCTAATGAACGCGTGGCCAGCGAGCAGAGGTGCTGCCCTGGAGGGGAGTAGATAAAAAGAGGACATGGGCAGCATGGCTGGTTCTCTGCTTCCGGTGCCCTGATTAATCCTCACTCTCTGTTCCCATGGTCCTCCCGTCCAGGTTCGTTCAGGGCTGGTGCCGTTCTGTGGGACGTCCTCTGGCATCCTGGTTCATGTCCTGGAGTCACTGGCAACAAGGATGATCTTGATCGCCAACTCTCTTCACCTTCCTGGTGATCTCTTGGCAGATGGGCCTTCAAGCACTCGCCGTGGAGAGTTTCAGCACCAAAATCGGGAGCGAGCAGAAATGCTCACATCAGATTATTGTGTCCCATAGCTCTTTTCCTCTCTCGGTCTGTTCAATGTACCCCAGTACTCGTGAGTTACCCCCCACGTGCATCCATTGAAGTGCAGCACCTTAAGGCACCATTAAAATGAGATTAGCCACCAACCCTTCACTCGGCGAGCTGACAGTTAATTGCTGACGGAGATGCGAATATAGAAATTCACATTCTTTGATGGAGGAGGGGCAACTCTGGGCTGAAGGCACCATGTGTCCCCGGGAGAAATGGAGACAATGGACATGGTGGAGGGTGTGGTAGAGTCACCTCTCCCACCCAGTTGCCAGAAGCACCTTGGTAGCCAAGGGCACCCCAGTAGCTCAGTGACAAGTGGCAGCAGGTTTTCATCACCTTGGACCCTGGATATTGGCCTCTTGTTAGCCATTTATCAGGAGCTGAGGGCCAGCCAGGGCGATAAAGCTGGCCATGCCGAATTAAAAGCCAAAATTGAGCCTGGCCAATCTAAGCAGGACAGAATTGTGGCCAAGTTAAAGGCCATGAAGGCTGATATGGTGGTCAGCCAAGCCAAGTTGGAGGGGAAGATCAGAAAATAATTAAGGGGAGAAGAATGCAGTGGATGAGGTTCGAACAAGGGCAGAGTAAATTAGAATAAATAATTCAGAGTAAAGGGAGCAATAAGGAACTAAAAGAGAGACCAGAGAGAAACAGCACCAAGGGAAGGGAAAAAGAGAATAGAGACTGGTGAGACAAGAATAGAGATCGGGCCAAAGAGTTGACGTAGAAGAGAACTAGAATGGCACTCTGTCAAGTCCATACCTCTGCCAGGCTGAACAGTTTGTGTTTTGTATCCCACTGATATGCCGGATCTGCATCTGGATCTTCACCAAAATCATAACATAATGGGCATAAGCCTGGAACTTCTAACACTTTTCTCCGAACATATTCTGTTCATACTTCCGAAATCTTCACATTATGTGTTCCATGTATTTTCGCAGGAGATAGCGGATTCAAAAAATCGAATCTAGATAGAATTTTCAAAGAGGGAATCGATGACGTCACAATCAGCAACGTTCAGCGGCAAACCGACGGCCGGGTCCTAGACGACGTGCTTTACTTAACTCAGTCCATGAGTTCAGGACGTTTGTTCAACTCAACATTTACGACTTTTATCCTGCCATGTTGTTAATCTGTTGATGGAGGTAATATAGAAACGATGAATATGTCAAATCGTTCGTGTTACTCATCCGGCACGATGTGTCAAGGCCAACAATCTAAAGCGACTGGTCTCAAACGCTAGCATGGGCACCCCGACACGCCACCAATATGAACTGAGCTGTAGAATGTGGTGCAAAATATCCAAAGAAACTACCGCAACCGAGTATTGTGGTCCGTCCTGTCCCCCATACCCGTCATAGACGGGTATCTGCTAGTCCAATCAATGCATCCTTTTGACAACCAAACCTGTCCACCAAATTTCATCTGAATCCGTCCATAACTTTTTGAGATATCATGCTCACAGACAGACAGGCAAACGGGGGTGAAAACATAGCTCCTTCTGTGGGTGGAGGTAATTAAGAAGAAGTGTGTGCAAATGTGCGGTGAATGCTGGGTGTATGGCATCGTGGTTTGAGTGGTGAAGAAGAGGCAGCGAGTCGAGGTGGCTGAAAGCCACCGGGAAATACCAGGACGGTGACTTAGGAAGCCCGGGTGCCCAGGGAGGACCCGAGGCAGGAATGCTGAGAGGGTATGGTGGGTGCTGGGATTGTAATGTTGCAGCCACAGCATCGTTACAATCCCAGCACCCACCATGTACATTATATGTACATACACACACATATATACATACTGTACATATGGGCTGGCAGGTTGGCCTAGAGGTATGCACACTCACCTCAAAGCCGTCTAGCCCCTAAAACTGGCGTCCCATCTGCCGGCTTTAATTGATTGATGTTGAAGATCCCACGGTGTTATTCCTGAAAATTAGGAGAGTCATCACCAGCACTTTGGCAAAACTTGGAAATTGAAATCACCTTCAGTCAAACGTCAGGGTCGGCCAGTGGGTTTATGAACGACGTGGGACAAGAACGTTCCCCCAACCCCATTACAAGGTGGGAATAAGTCTGGCCAATAAAGGATGAGTATTTTGTGTGTGTTGAAACAACAACAAAAAAATAACTTGATCACAACTTCGAGATAACACTGATAACATATCAATATTTATTTAATTCCGGTTGAACACACTGGACTTATCCATCACATAGAGGACAAACTTAATACTCCACAATGTTTGTAATCAGAACGTTATATGTACAGGAAGGTGGTCAAATAAAACCTTACAAATCACTGTCCAGAAAGTTCGACGGAATGAGTCATTTGTACGCTCTTGCGGCACACGTATCGCTCAAACGGGTCTGCAGAGCGCGGCTAATGAGCCCCACCGTTGCCATTATGCCATCGGTGTTTCTCATCCAAGCGCTGCACCAGGCCAGGACTTTCCTTGAAGTCCATCCCATGCTGACCTGCCAGGGCCATTTCAGCTGCATATTAGGCCTAACATAATTTACTGGATGGATGAACTGCTCATGGTAAAGCCAGTCAACATTCAGCCAATTTCATTTCGGTGGAGAAAAGAAAGACAAAGATTGAGAGTGAGAGATCTGTGAAAGCTAGTATAATGGAATACCAAGCGAAAAGGCAGGGCTCGTGGGTCTCCACCTTACATATTATATCAACAATCGGTCACGTATAACCATTTTGGGTGTGAGCCGTCTTCAGCTGTTCGTTCCACTGAGCTATCTTCGGCTATCTGATGATATGGAATGACAAATCATTTAGAAGTAGGATATATTTGGCAATGACGGCATCAACCAAAAGGTGCACATTGTTTCAAATGTCTCATCGAAGATATTTGGTATTTGCACAAATTGAGACAGGATGAAAACCATGCTCATGAATCTATTCCTTTTGAAATGTTGTTAAATATGGTTTTGCTTCAACAGCAGTAACAGAAATTATTGAGCAAATGGTAATCATCATCAAATACTGCAGTAAAAGGAGTTGGGTGTCGAAAGTGTGTTGAGGGATGTTCAACAAGTTCTCCAAAAGATATAAAGTACTCGCAACAGTCCAAGACGTACATACCAATTCATTTCTATATGCAAGTACAGTACATACTGCAGAATTAGTCAGAAAAAATAAAAATGTATTGTTGCATTCAGATATATGCTTCATTATGCTATATTGTGTGCCTGTGGCTATTGCGAGCATCTCATTTGTGAAATTTTTGGAAAACCCAATTTAAGTGCATAGTTATGTCTACCGTCAGCAATCAGTTTTCATTGAGCCAGGCAGTCAGCTTTCAAGCTGAGAAACACAATGACACCAAGACTGGCAATGTTGTCATAGTAGTAGTATTCACAGTAGTAGTCGTAGTAGTAGTAGTAGTAGTAGTAGTAGCCATACTCGTGCTACTTCTACCACTACTACTACATGGCTCCAAGCATCCTTTCTCTCTTCTACACCCCTGCTTATCTCACACCCCTCTCCATCACCTACTTCCACCCCAGTCATGGTTTGCCATTTCTCCTCCTCCCAACTGTATCCATATCAAAAGCCTGCCTGACCACATTACCGTCCTTTCTCCTGAGCATATGCCCCAACCAACACACAAACAATGATGTGAATCATGAAGTAGTACAAGTCGAAACAGCAAGAGTAAGTTATTCATCGAAAAAGAAAGCAGGGACAACACAAGAAAAAAAAAAAAATTCAAAAGGTTTCCATGACCTGCCTTCACTGATCATTCATGTGACGGAGGTGTCAATAAGAAATGCTAATTATCTCGCAAGAAAACCGAGTGAAGTGACATCTGTAAAGAAAACAAAGAAATCAATAGGCTACTCATTCCAACACAACCATCATTTTGGAAGGGGGGGGGGGATGGAGGGGGACAAAACCCAGACTGCCAATGATGGAAAACAAAACACAGCGGCTCACTTTACAGAACAGAATCACAAACTTCTATGCAAGGCAAGAGGAGAATGTGGCTGGAATAATGCCTTTGCAATCCCAGGCGGTACTTCCGTATCACTGAAGCTTCTTTCCCCCCCTCACGCGTGTGCAAAGCAAAGACAAAGGCTTGTCAAGATATCGGTGGGCACACGGCACTGGTCTCCGAAGGCCGCTTGTCATTTAGGATGGGAGGCAGAGCGGTGAACCAGGAAGAATGCTAGTGAACGGGATGTATGTATTTATGATGGATTGCTTGTTTTGTGTTTTTTTGTCCCTTCCTTACAATTTTTAGCGCAACTTGCAAGGGCTGACATTGGAGAGGTAGTGAAAAGGCCCCAGTGATGGATCATTGCCCACA